>NW_026855886.1:0-251689 GCF_026571515.1 Ruditapes philippinarum | reverse complement strand
AAAACGATGACACACCTATTTCATTAAAGTTTCATTTCCATCGTGACTTACAACATACTATCTTAATTCAGCAACATCGAATGCCATAATGCTTCTTAAAGACATTTGACTGTCGTTTTCGTATAATTTACTCCTTTGTAATAATATACCTACGTAATTAAACAATACTTTAGATTTTGATGTAAACCGGTAACTAAGTGCGTGCGTGTATTTTCAATCATTCTGAAACATAAAGCCAATTATCTAGACTGAATGAGATTATAAAAGTAAATTGTAAATCAAATAAAATGTCATGTTTCTAAATCAGGAATAGCTTGTTATTTGCTTTAACATTAATTGAATTTAATGATTTGCTTACAGAGTACGTGGGCCTTCTTCACTGGTACAATATTAACGAGATCTCGTAATCATGTTTGCAAATCTTAAATCTAGTAAAGTCATATATTTAGTTGAATTGTTTTTATCAGTGCTATATAAATACTTTGTGTTTATCTCATGTAAATTTGCAGCTCAAGCTTCATATGGTATTAGAGGTTTAATGAACCGTTTCGTGCATTAACATCTGCAGAGAACGAGGGCATATTTGCATAGTTTTTATTTAAAAAAGTTAACATTTATTTATCCAAAAAATAATAATAAGGAAAAACAATAAAATAATGTTAAAGATATTAAACTGATTAATTATGACAAAGTCAGACAGTCGCCTTCAAGACGAAACACAGACAGTCGTTTTCACGAATGATCTTGAAATAATTAACACTTTCCTGGAAGAAATCGGATTAAAACAGTTTTTAAGTAGCCGTTTGCGATAATTTTTAAAAAGTATATTCATTTGGTACAATTACTTACCGCGTAAATCGTTGCAAAGATTTGGCTTTATTATCATTTTCCTTCTTTGCATGATATGCAAGGCTGCAAATATAATAAGCAAACAACATTAAGATTGACTTATTTTTTTATCTTCTTTTTAGCCGAATTAAATACATTGTTGGCTGCATCTCGGCAGTTAATCCACCTCACCGGATTTTTTGGATAACCAACCAGGTAAAAATACTTTCTCCGGAAGTGACAGATTATATATTCCACTGGATTTCTAAATTAGCGGTGATTCACAGATGATGTTATATCTCGATGAGCGTATAACTGTCCAAGATCAATTCCCTTTGAAAAGAAAAATTGTTTTGCCCGAAGTTCAAACGAGCGGCACCCTACCTCTGCACTCGAACCTTCTGGACTTCTTATTTTTCAGGTTCTTGTAAGACATAAACACCTTTTTCATGTTGATAATTTTGAAAAATCGTTTAGATAAAATTATTAAATTCTTCATTTCATATATTTAATATTCTACAACAAAAACGGTGTCCTACAGTTTGTAATTACTTCAAAACACAGAACATCATATGGTATATAGTTAGGACCGGGGAAAAACAAAACACGGGGCAATATGAAACATACTGTAGATAATGGTATATCTAATTAAAGACCTGTAATGTTAATCATTCTTGGAACTGCGTGTTTCTTATCATTGATTTTGATTAGACGTTATGTTAAGTGTCTGTTTGGTTATATATTTTTAAAGCCTGTTGAAATAATTTCCGGTAGTTAAAATGTTAACCTTTCTTAAGCTTATAAAAGTTGTGGTATAATTTGTATTCGTTTCATTTGTTTTAGCTCTTTTCAAATAACTTGAAGTGTTTCTTTGAAGCACGATAGGAAATTAACAGGATAGTTGCAAATAAACAAGATGTAGGAATATCCGACAGCATGTTGTTGTGGAGCGGAAATTTTAGTTATATTCCTTTGGTTAGGTTTGTAAAGAGGAAACATAGCATTTTGATTGTTTGTCATCTGGCCTGCTAAATTGTTGAATTCATGAGACATTATTTTAGGTATCCGTATTTATTAAATAAATCTGATGATGAAATAGTTTTCATTATATTTAAAATATTTATTTTTTGAAGACTAATGTAGCGACAGACGACCTTCTCGGCTGCAACATCATAATTTAATTACAGACATTTCTTTCCTGAAAACGCTGCATAAAATATTCATTTTAAGTTTCTCAGAATATCATTCCTTATGCCATTTCACTCCTACCATAAATGCACGGGCTGATAAATTACATTTTATTTTTGGTGTGATATATTTTCAACGACATAAACAAATGTAAATAGCCTGCCTTAAAATTTATTTGGTTAAAATTTGCGGCACCTCTATATTTGGTATTGAAAAGTATCTAGTTACACACATTATGCTACTCACGTACTGACACAAAGTAAGATAAACAGGTAATTATCTTTCATTTTTATTTGGTCAGTGTTGACAGTTTTATGTTTTTGAAAGTTAGACACTAAAATATCACTTGACTATTATCATAGTATTCAATCCAATAATTATTTATTATTTATCAACAGAAAAAAATAAATAAGAAGTAAAATAATAAACTTAACAAATACATTAATAAGATGGATAATTTTTAGTAGAAAAATGCCACCATAATACACAGACCTTAGATATTTGGCATGCAATATAACTCTGTAGTTGTGTATAAAATCATATAAATGATGTTGCTTTTCTAGTAACAGATCTCAGGTAAGCGACCAAGGGCAATCATGACTCTCTTTTTTATGTAACATGTCACAAGTGTGATAAATGTTTTGTTCGTCGGCGCATAATCTTCTACTTAAATACAACATCAGCTAATTACTGCAACTAAAACCACCTGCAACATTTCAGTTTGTATCATGCAAGAAACAAAGCAACCGTTAGAAATATCTGTTAAAATTGCATAATAAATGATGCAGACAGGACGAAGAAAGGAGAATAACACGCATGTATTACACTACTTCTCCTAATGGTCTACGGATTTCACATTATCGCATTAATATGTCGAGGGTACGAATATTTGTTTTAGTAAGATGTAAGTGCGCAAACAGTAGCTTTAATGAAAATTAAACTTTCTGTTAAGTAAGATAATTGAGACAGACAGAGGACAGTAAGAAATCTTGAAGAGAAAGAGAAAAGCCATCTAAAATAATCATGATAACAACTTTTTTGCTTTAAGTTGTCTGTGTTAACAGGCACGAGAGGTATTTAAAAAATCCAAATTCTTGTTTAAAGTTCAAATGACATGATTATTGAAAAAGAGTGCAATTATACTTATTCAAAATTGAATACAGTACAAGACTGTTAAAGGAGACCTACTTTGGAAAACGAGGACAAGCGACACATATGACATATGTGACAAGGATTCTCTTCAAACAATCTTTCCCAATTTGCCGACAATGGTTTAAATTATGTACATGTATATGTACATGTATAGCTAAGTATTGTCTTATTTCAGTGAAATAGACACATGATATTAAGATATTTATAATGAGAATGATTGTGATTATTGGTTATAAACTATTTCTTTTATTGCATTTTAAAAAAGTTAAAACATCTAAATCTAAAATACAGTACAATGTAATTAGATAAAACAATAAAACACATTAAACTGTTTTCGTTCTACTTTAGGATCATAAAAAAGGACAGTTAGTGGGATTTAAAAATATAAAAGGTATCACTAGATACAGTTCAATTGTTTATACACTAATTAAAATTCTTAATAAAATGTCTGTTGGTGACTTAAAAGATCTATCTACACTGTTCTCTTTTCAAAGAAATCAGTAATTTGAGTTTTTTGGGCTTGTTTTCTATCTCTTTGCAATACTCATCATCAAATTTAATAATACTATCCACCAATATCTTTTTTCTTAAACTGACCACAAAAGTTTTAATTTTATTTACGAAGCCACAAGCCTCAAAGGAAGTTGAAACATATTCTGATGAATCATTATCATTGTCATCACTGTCATCATTATCACCATCAAGGCCGGCAGAAAAAGCACAATTTACTGGCGTAACTTTGGAAGTAAAGTTTTAATTGGCGCATTCCAGTTTGAATTTTGTGTTTTGCATATTAGCTTCTCTTCGTCAATCTTGATAAGGTCTATATAATCACACAAAAAACTCATGTGACATTTGCATCACTGCTAACGGGACAACATCATCATCATCATTATCATCATCCTCATCATCATTACCATCATTCTCATTGGCATTAACACCAGCAACAGAAAGAACACTGCCAGACATATTTGTAAAATCACTGTCAAAAACTGAATCCAGATTTTAAAAGAAATGTTGCGATCGTGCTTCTCTCGACTTCTGACCATGTATTTCTGAGCCAGTAATTTGCATCTAAGATTGCTATTTGCTGTAGAAGCTCTCTGCTTTGCATAGCTAAATGTTGCTACATACCGAGTATCATATGCTTAACTGCAATGGACAAAGAAAAATCTGTTAACGCATGATGGTATGTTAAAAGTATGTTGCCTTTCATAAAAGCATGCATAATTTGACAGAGTTTGTCCCAAGAGAAAAAAAATGTCCACCTTAGCACTAGCATTTATAAATTAAAATAAAAAATAGGAAAGTATTACTTACAGAATAACATTTGATTTTATAGCCTTTAAACAATTTGTGCATGTGTGTTTTTATGTTTGGAAGAAACAACATAACTGACGTTTTCTGAACTTTAGTTTTGTTGTCTAGATAATCCCCTGGTCCATTGGTTGTGTTACAGACGTTGTATTGGCTGGAAGAAACTGTACTTTGGTATTATTGAAGTTGACCTTGGGATGTGAAGATGCGTTATCGACACATAATATAATGTTTCTGTTTTGACTTCATTTTTCTGTTTATTGATGTAACTGTTCATCCATGGTTTTGAATTAAAAACCTTTTCAACAGGCACACTGTTCATGTCCATTCTACCAAAACACCTTGGGTTACGTGATTTACTAATTACAAGAGTCTTAATCTTCTCGCCGATCAAACTAGAACACAAAGCCACTGTTATTCGCTGATTTGAGCACATTCTTCATTTTTAATCGATAAGATTCACTATCATGAAACAATATACCCGTGTCGTCTATATTGAAAACATTGTCCGGGTGGTTTAAAGTTTGCATATAATGTAGGTAATTCTTCTGTACATTCAGAAACTGTCGACTGCTTTACATCGTCCATCTCTTCACTCATAGACCCAAATAAAATATCCTGTCTGAAACCCTCAAGCCAGCCTTTAGAGGCCTAAATGATGTTTGTCCTTGTTTGCTGTTTCTTTGTTTCGGTGTTAATATTGTTTTAAAAGTCAGATTACAACTCTTACTTCCTTTTGCGTAAATTTTGAATTTGCGTTTTGTTATCACTGAAGTTCGGGGAATTTTATACCATGGTTTACCTCGATTTGTAAACAAATCATGTAAACAAATCGAATCTCGTCATAAGTAACATCCCTCGAGATTACGAACGACAGCTCTTTCGTGTACAAATTTTCACGGAACGTTTTAAAGTCGGTATAACAGTCTGAAAAGCTAATTGGAAGCCGGATTTTACAGTAGCTTGTCGCATTAGATAGGGAGTTGCTTAATTCAGACTAAACTTCTGGGGCATTAAATAGCGTCGCATATGACAGGGATTCGTCTAATTCAGGGGATCGTAAAGGCAGTCTCGACTGAATAAATAATTGTATGAAATTATAACTAACAAAAAATATTTGTTTGATAATATCTTTCGAAGTGTGTAAGCAATGTTTTTTCTTTTGTTTCTTTGTCTGTCATGACTGTTACACAAATTTAATGATTTACCTTTGGAATTTGGCCATTCGACGGCTTCTCCTTTATGGTGTTTATCTGCTTGTAAACTATTTGACATATTTCACTTGCCGCCACATAAATAAATCAATATTTTTATCTTTGAACATGATTATAAAACTGTCAAAAGGTAGGTTTTATAGATTTACCTCTTCGAAACAATTTGATATGTTATCATTTTTCTTTTAATGTACATTTTTTTGCTGCATGATCTATAAATGTATTTTTCTCTTTGTTTAATAATTATGTGCAATCATTTCCCCTAAGTGGACACAATAATGTTTGAATAATGTCTGTAAGTTAAATGTTGAACATTTTGAAAAAGAAAGAAATGTTATGCAAGGAGGAAATTTTACTGTCAGTGAATAAAACGTGTTACCTTAAACTTCTATGAATTGACAGCAGATCGATGTTTAATTTACATTCATACCATTTTGTTATGCAACCTTTTAATATGAAACATGTAAACATTACCATATGTTATATCCAAAAATACAGAAGTCATTGGAATTTATCTTATTTATATTGTTTCTGCACGCATATGATAAAGATTTCCCAAAGGATTTTAAACTAAATATGTCAATTCAAAATAAAAGCCTATTTATCCGTCAAATAAAACATTCGGTATAACTTTCCAGTCACGTATAATATGGTAGACATTTTTACATATCTTACTTAAACATTATCAAAATTTATAAATGCATGTTGGTAAATAGAAGCGCTTGATATCTTGGTGGAACGATTGAAAATATAGAATATACAACAGTTTTACTCTTGGTATTTTAAGAACACAGTGAAAAGAAAAATATTTGTCAAGGGATAAGTGAGGATTTATGTTTTAACTTATTTTTGGATAATTATCCTGATAACATTTTAATGTAGATGTAGTCATAGAGTGCATTCATAAAAATTTCTTTATGCAAAAAAAAAAACAAAAACAAAAAAAACCCCTAAAAATGAAAAATTAAACAGAATACATAACTGAAAAGCATTTCTTAACGGAAAGAATTTAAAACAATTTAGGGAAAATGTGATCAATGATCATGGTCTATATAATTTGATATGATAAAATTATGATATGCTATGGTATGATATGATATGATATTATATAATAATATAATATAATATAAATATAGTATAATATTGTACAGATATAATACAAATCCATACTCGAATGCATTTAACCGGCTAGTGGTCTTTTATCTACAATCTACAATTGCCATTGCCCTTGTTTCAACCACTAATAGTAAATAATTAATGAAGAAATCAGGGACAATAGTTTCTTGTAACTAAATTAATTAACATCTATCGTATTAATTGGTTGCTCATTTGTTCTGAAATGAAATTGTCAGTCGATTATCAATAGAAAAAATGTGGTATTGTTTTTATTTAAGATTACTTTTCTACTTACAATATGTAAGGTTATCTCAATTATGTTTTAAAGTAGGAAATCAGTTATCATAACATATAAAGTACTATGTATCAAGTTTATCGCCAGTTCTTTTAAATATTTGCCTCGTGTTAAGGTTCTTGTATTGTGTCAATCTATGTTGACTTATTCTAAACAATGTAATTAATAAATGATTCTTACTGTCTTTTCATAAAAATGATTTCTTATCAAAACAATACTAATAACTATATTATTATGATGCTCATATTTACGTAGTCGCTTTAAAGTGATAATAATAAATCACACAGTATTATTTTGAATGTAGCGAACAAAAAATGCTCATTTTATTAAGGGTATTTGTGTTAACAATATAATTGTAGTCAAAATATACTTAGACATACTTATTTCTATCTGTTTGATAAAATATTTGATACTAATTTCTATTTTTATTAGTTTGTATAATTCAGACTTTATACATGTGTTAAGAAAAACATTATACAGTTGATCATGACGAATTGTGCAATTACATATGTGTAATTCATTCGATTCATTAACACCAACTTAATATAAACATTGTATTTTTTTAAATACAGGAACCAAACATTTAGAGTCACATTAGTATTGTTCTGTGTGCCTGTAAATTAAACTTTTACATAAATTTACCTAATATTCGATGTTTGTAAGGTAAGAATATTCATAAGAAATTTTCTTAATTATTTGACTTCACTTACTTAATAGCATAATTATAATTATTAGTGTCAAGGTTGCATTTTGTTACACAAAAAGTGACCTTAATCTTTGATTTGAATCCCTGCGTGAAAAATTATAATATTCAATTGTTATCATTTTTCTATTTGTTCTTTTTGAGAAACTTTTTACACTCTTTCAAATGCAAGACAATTAATCATTTTAACAGTGGATTACGTAATTGATTTCAATTTTGTCGTTAACGTCTTCAAATGTCTCATATTATATTTTAAATAATGATTAACTTCTCATTTTCTCATAAAATTCCGTATATTCTTTTTTCAAGTTAACATGGTTACATATAAATAACAATGGCTGAGATATTTAAAAAAAAAGCTTCTAGCAGATTTAAAACTGGAAAGGCAAGTTTTTCCCCTTTCCCGTATTTGGCATACAAAGAATTAAAAAAAAAACTTTTTAAAAAACACATTAATACAACTAAGGATATTGTAAGTGAAAGCTAAAACTTAAAAAAAGCGTAAATCTGGATAAAGTGCTGATCCCTCGGAAGCACTTATAAAAAATACATGAACATTGCAGACTCGGTTTGATTGAGTCGGTACATGAGGGATTTTAGGAACCATTCTGTTTGCAGGAAATTGACAGATAAAATCGCATTAATGTCAGGCTATTCGTTGGAAGTAATCAGACCTGTAATGAAAGTTAAAGGCCTCCACTAAAGAAGTTGTTTTGGTAATACTTTGATCGAACAATGCTTTTTGTATAAGTTTTGTCTGTTATATTAATCGAACGAATAAAAAGTGTTTATGACATTTCTGTTCAGTTATGCTGACACACTTCCAACAAGAAAATGTCGTTTTTATGGTTACAATGCCGGAAAGATTTCACAATTGTTTTAATTGAAATAAAGGTTTTAAAATTAATAGTATTAAAGCTACATTAAATAAATATGTAATAATATTTTACTGTCGGCCTAAAAACCAAACATTATACAGTTTCATTAACCTTTTTAACAGTATTGTTGTAAATCTCATCAAACATTATTCATAAATTACGATTTTAAACGGAAAACCCCACGGTAACACTAAAGTTCGTATACGAATTTTAACATGCAAATTAAGGCTATAATCAGTTCGTGTATGTGCTACGTCTCAGTGTTATACTACAGCAAATATAAGATTTTCATGTGCAAACACACTTTAACCTTTTTAGCTTCACGGTGCACTTGGCAAGGCGTTCATGAAATAGTAATCATCTCATAAAAATATTAAATTTGTATGAAAACATCCGTTACAATGCGGAAATATACCGTTATATAAGGACTGCTACTTATAGTCATGTTTGTTGATTTAATATTGATGTACGGATGATCCGAAGGCGGAGTTTCTTATGCAAACAGAAATTTTACTTCCGATTTCGCCAGAATGAGGTCGCAGATATTTATGATTATAAAACTCATTTTGGTTGTCTTGACACCATGTTAAGATCTGGAGTCGATATGAAACCCAATTTATTAATGAAATGTCGCTATTTCTGTTTTTATGAAATTTATTTAATGTAGCTTTAAATGCTTGACACCGGTCGAAAATAATACTAAATGTGAACAAGTTGTCATTAACGTAGCAAAATGTAAAGAAAGAAGTATGTTTACTTCTATACAATAATTATGTTAAATTATTACCAACTTCCAAAAGGCATCGGAAGCAATCTATGGTTCAGGTAAATGACCAATGAATACTGAACTACAACTAAGTTAATACAAGCACTTTTAATCAGTAAAATCTCAATTACAAGACTATTTCTTCAGTGCACTTTAGAAAATTTTATTTTCATTTGAAACTGACATGTTCTATTTAATGCAGAAGAGTTGCGTTCCTCATTGTACTTTTCTTTTATGTTTGTCACCACATTGCGTTATGTGTGAACATGGAATAAGAGAAATAAATGTTTTTTTTACTTGAATTGACTTGTTTATTTTCTTCGTTCAGTTTACAAAAACTCGATTTCCTTTATCTCTTAAAACAGTGTATTATTCTACAAGACAGGGCGAGAGAGGACACAAATTATGTATAAAAAAGACCAAAACCATTTTAATTAGAAAAAACTAAGATATAAAGTACAAATGTGAGACATTTTGTTTCTGTGAATACTAAATCTTCCATCAAATTATTTTGGAGTATCTCACTATTTTCATCTATTTAGCTGACAAGTTGTTTTGTAAATGAATATTGCGTTCTCCTCCTCTTCTGTCAAATTACATTTTAGATTTATGGTTTGTCTTGACACTGCAAGTTTCAAAAATGTTTCACTCTTCATTTTCAATGAAACATGGTTAAATATAGACACTGCTAGTGTTTTTGTGTTGTTTTTTCTTCTTGTATTGTCGTAATTAAATTAAGTAAAAGTAATAAAAACATCGCTTACTTGAACGATTTATTGACGATACAAATTAATCGGCAAAGTTGCGATATGATACATTTTGTTCTTAATTATTCCCGGTTTTACTCTTTTGGTTTGCTTAATCTTGCAAACATTTGAATGCAAGTATTTGTATAAAGACTTTCAAATACAGTTAAACTAGGAAATTTACGAAAACACTCAAACGGCTTCATGTTTTCATCTTTCTAAAAGCAAAATTAAAATCTTTCTTTGTTTTCTGTCTTAGTATCTCGTTTGTTTTTCTCCAGCTATCAAATAAAAAATACAGGTGTTCTCGTCATCCTTTATTACAGTTGATATTAAATGCAGAAGAGTTGCGAAAGAAGCTAACCGAAAACAGCTTTTAAAGGAAGCGTAGGATATGATATTTAAATATTAACCATTTTCAAAACAGCAAACCTATACTTTTTGTATCTTAAATTAGATGTAGCATAAGCTTATCTTATTTTGTCTTGTCTGGTTTGGTTTGGTCTTATCTTGTCTTACCTTGTCTGGCATGGTCTTATCTTTTCTTATCTTACCTTTTCTTATCTTATCACAGTGTTATAAAGGCTGAAATAATATGGAATTGAAGACGGTAATGGTGTCTGAACGGATTTGACCAATCTAGTTCATAAGGAGAATATACAAATATTTACGTGCGCTTACTAACAGCTCTTAAATGTGACTTTATGATTTTGATAGACATCACTTATAATTTGCGCAAACAACATGATCAAACATCGCGACTTAATCAAGATGTTTGCTTTTAATATAGGATGGCGTTCCTTAGTAATAATGTCGTTAAAGTGTACATATATCTATACAAGCCGTCCGATTAGTCAAGCTGATATCTCATTTTGTTTAACTTATCAAAACAGCTGCTTTATTCACCTGTTTTGTTGTTGTTTGTTGTTGTTTTTTCTCTGTGTCATTTGTCTTAACTTTCCTCATACGATTAGGTTTTTTATGAATACTGTTACAAAGAGGTTTTTAAAAAACATTTTCATCAAAAAAGTCTACCTTTAAAGCATTACTTTACGCAGAGTGAAACTGTATTAATTTTGTTTTTATTAAAGTTTTTATATAGGGTAGCATTTCGGGGATTTTAGATTTTTATTCAATGAAACTATTTCACAAACAACAAAATTTTTATTTTGGTAATAGAAACCCCTTATCAAATAAAGAAAAAATTATTAAGAAATGGATTTAATTTTTATCAGCCCATGCTTTAAGAAATTCAATTTCTCTAAATGAAAGTTAAAAAGTATTAAAAATTTTTTGTACTGTAAACTGATAAAGCTTTAAAAAACAAATGAACCCAAAACATTAAACAATATTTCCCAAAAAGATTTTACAAATATATTTTGTATCTCTAGCTTTGGTCGTTCTGAAAAAGAACCACATATACTATGGTACAATACATTTCTTACAAATTGCATATGACGAAAAACTAAAACAAATAAGATTAAATTTCAATTACTCATATAATTCATCTTACTCCTGGCTTACGCTGTGATATTGGATTGAGAATTGTATTTATCTTTAAAGATACTGTATATTCAAGGATTATGTTTTAAAGTGTGTTCATTAGAAGAGAAATCCTTAGATAAAATAGCAATCGACGCTCCTTTAAAATCTTAGCTAACAATCGATCCGATTTCTTTTTCAAATTGAATAAAATATTTTGAGTTTATTTATTCTGATATAAACGCAATTAAATTGTCTGTCTTTTTATAGTGTACGGTTAAATCGATGTTCGGATAGTTGCAACAGATGAACGGTCGCAGAATATAGCATTCTTATACCTCATAATGATGGAATCAAAGCATGTCAGTACTACCTTAATCAGAGAACAGGACAACAACATTCAGTTAAAGACATTTTACATCTTCTTGAAATAATGCTTACAAAAAACAACTTTCAGTTTGGTGATGATAACTATATACAAAATTTAGGAACAGCTATGGGAACTAAAATGGCACCATCTTTTGCTTCATTATTTATAGGAAAATTTGAAATGGACTTCTTAAATACATGTGAAAGAAAACCCTCAATATGGCTGCGATTTTTTGATGATATTTCTTTCATTTGGGACCACAGTGAAGAGGAGCTCATTACATTTTTTAATGAAATTAACAACTATCACAACACTATTAAATTTACTTATAACTACTAAAAAACTGCAACATTTCTAGACGTAAATTTGGAAAAGAAAGATAACTGTGAAATTAAAACTAGTGTCCATGAAAAAATAACAAATGCCCATCAATATATTGAATTTTCTTCATGCCATCCTTTGAAAGGTATTCCATTTAGCCAGGCTAAACGATACAGACGAATTACATCAAATAACAACATATATGAAAAAGACTGTGACAAACTACGAGGTTATTTCCGTGCCAGAAACTATCCAGAAAATATCATTAAAGACACAATTACCAGAGCATCAACTTTATCGAGGGAGGATACATTAAAATTAAAAAACAAATCAGAAGAAAGTGAAAATATTATCCCCTTTGTGTGTACATATAATCCATCTTTACCCAATATAGGTAAAATAATTAACCAATATTGGAACCTATTGAAATTTTCTCCAAATGAAAGTGTACGTTAATTATACAAATACAAGCAATTGTTGCTTATAAGAGACCGAGAAATTTACAAGACAATTTAGTTCATACTCATTTAAATGCCGAATTCATGGTTGGTTCAGTATCTAAATGTTGTCGACCTCATTGTACTCATTGTAATAATATTGTTGAATCTAATAATTTTTCAAGTACTGCTATACCTAAAGAATTTGCTATAAAACGTGATTTTTCATGTATATCTTCAGATGTCATTTATCTTATAACTTCTAAAAAATGTAAAAAAAAACAGTATGTTGGTCAAACTCAGCAAAAATGTAGTCAAAGAATGAATAGCCACAAATTTGATATTAAACACTTTCCTGACACTATTACATGTACCAATGTATCTGAACATTTTAATTCTGAAGGGCATTCTATCAAAGATTTTTCATTTATGCCAATTGATAAAGTAAAGAATAATTGGGAAAGATTATTAAAAGAAACTTCATGGATGTATAAGCTAGGTACAATTATTCCTGATGGCATGAATTCCAAAATACTTTATTAATTTTGTAGATTATAATTCTTCATTTTAATATTTTTTTTATAAAAATTGTATTTTCTGTTTTTTTTTTTTTGCTTAATATGACTTAAAACTAATTTCATGTCAATATGTAGTTTATGCTGGTTTTCTTATTTTACATTGCTTTTTACTGCATCTTCACCAGTGTTTTGTATCTTTTATAAAGATCCTACATATAACATTTATACGCCAAATTATGTATTACATTTTGACGTCGTTGTCCTTGACGTCATATGACGTTGACGTCATTTCCTGTAAACAAAGTATACCTGATGAAGACTTTTGAGTCGAAACGTTGTATATTTTTCAAATAAAATAATTACATTTTTAAATTGAAACTGGAGTTGATTTCTATATTCAAACTTACATATTTGTTTACCAAGTTTTTGCAAGATATAATTACATGTTTCATTTTGACAAACTTGTAGAACTATTTAGTTTAAAGATTAAAATATTCATTTCGTACAAAACACGGGACAATATGTAACATACTGTAAATGATGGTACACTTAATTAAAGACCCGTTATGTTTATCATTATTGGAACTGCGTGTTTCTAATCATTGTTTTTGTTAAGTAGTCGTTATGTTAAGTTTCTGCTTGGTTTTGTATTTTTAAGGCTTGTTGAAATAATTTCCGGAAGTTAAAAAGTTGTATTCTTACTTAAGGTAATAATAGTTTTGTTACAATTTGTATTTCTTTCATTTGTTTTAGCACTGTTCAACAAAATTGAACTGTTTTCTTTGAAGCACTATAGGAAATTAAGAGGCTTGTTGCAAATAAATAAGATTGAGGAAAATTCGACAAAAAAAGGTTGTTGAGAGGAAGTTTTAGTTATATTGCGTTTGCTAATTTTGTGGAATAAAAAGACGTTGCTGAATTAACTAGACATTATTTTGAAGTTTTTTTGTGTTTAGTACTTAAATCTGGTGAAGAAATTATTTTCATTGTGTTCATTCATTTCTCTATTTTAAGGCACAAGATTACAGCCTTAAGATTACTGTACTTATAAAAAATTGTATTTCTCTTTGCTAAATGTTTGGTTTATTTTTCGAAGACTAATGCTTTGGCAGACGACATTCTCGGCTGCAACTTCATAATTTAATTACAGACATTTCTGACCTGAAATAGCTGCATAAAAAATTCATTTTAAGTTTCTCAGAATACCATTATTTACGCCATTTCACTCCTAACATACATGCAAGGGCTGATAAATTACATTTTATTTTTGGTGTGAGATATTTAAACGACATAAAATGCAAATAGCCTCAAAATGTATTTGCTTAAAATGTGTAGCATGCTCACAGCATGTCTCTATATACAGTATCTTAAAATCCTCCAGTAATACACACACTTATCCTACATATTTACTGACACACAAAGGTCTAGATAAACTGATAAATCTGGTAAGTGTTTGCAGTTGCTGGCATTTTGTTTTCTTTGTGTTTTTTTAGTAAGATACTAAATGTCACTTAACTATTATCATAAAAAATATATACATTGAATTGAATCCAATAAAATTTGTTATTTAGCAAAACAAAAATAAACAATATTATAGTTAAATGATGAACTTGTTAATTAAATTAATTAGATAAATAGAAAAATATCACCATACCGCCCAGGGCTTAATACTCGGCATGCAATATTTCCCTAAATTTGTCTATAATATTATATAAATGATGTTGCATTTTATTTACGGATCTCAGGCAAGCGATCTTTGGCCATTATAACCCTCATTGGTTTTATGTCACATGTCACAAGTGAGTAAATGTTTTGTTCGACGGCAACTAAAACCACCTGCAACATTTTTTTCATGTAAGTAAATATATATCCATTGGCTCGACATGTCTGTTAAAATTGCATAACAAATGATGCACACGGAGAATGTAACACATGTATTGATAACTGTAGTTCTCCTTATTGTCTACGAATATGCCATTACCGCATTAATATGTCGAGTTTGTTGGCACAAGGGTATGAATAGTTGTTTTAGTATTGAGCTTTGACGATAATCAGTTAAACAAATGTTCTTTAATTTATTATTTAAAATAAGATTATAGAAAAAGACAGTAAGAAATCTTACACATGGTAAGATATCATTCTATATTATTTTATAATTATGAAAGAGCGAAAGGAATATCTCATACAAGTAAAATATTATTTTGAATAATGTCATATAACCAAATGCATCACATACATAGCTATTTTAAGAAAGAAGGACGAAATTGCAATGTTAAGATAATAAAATAGTTTTAGCCTGAATAAAACAAATACATGTATATGAACAATATCAAATCTTAAATGTAGATAAATATTTTATTACCTTTACTTTAAACCAAATAGAACAGCTTGGTGAACAAATTTCAGCAGAACAAAACAAATTGCACGCATTTTTGTGTTGTCATTTTCATAGATTTAAAGGAACGTGTTCTTATTTTGTATTGCATTGCTTTTATTTTTAAATTGTCTCTTCTTAAAAGTATACTTAATCAAACCCCATTTATTCTTTTAAAAGAGAAGTTCTGTCTACTAAATCCCATTAAACATCTAATTATTTCAAAATCATTGCAATAATAACAAATTAGAAAAAATAATTACGTAAAAAGAATCGTATAATTTTCATATTCAATATAGTAAGTTTACAATATTTATCTAAAATTATTTTTTTACCATAAAAACAGTTAAAGAGAGACTAGTTTTAGCTAAATAAAATACCATTCTCGATTTCACTCACAAACACAATCTTTCTCTGTCGATTGCGCCTGGAATATTGCACGGAGGGATACCTTATTTCTTCTTTTAAACATTTAATTTAAGTGAAATTATGCTGATTTTTACACTGTCAGTTTGTGTTGAATTTGTAATACATTTTAAATGATTAGCCACTACATGGTGTTTGTGTCATTGTTCAATAAATGATAATGAAAAATATTCATGATACTTATGATATAAAAACTACCTTTATTATAAATGATTGTCACAAGATTTAAAGAAAACAACCGTAACTGATAGATTCCGAAAAAGTTAATATTTATGTTTAATTATAGAAATGTCCGTTTGTCACGTGGATTTTTATTATGTCCGGATAACAATAATGGCAATATTTTATAATTATGTTCTTTTGATTTTTATCTGTTCACTTACAATTTTAAACTTGAACTGGCATAACGTTACTTTAACCAGCGAAACTGTAAAATAGTTATATGAACCTTATAATGGTGGTATGACTGAAATCTAAACCAATTATACGATTCGTATAATATCATTAATTTCCATATACTTATTATATCTATTTTCAGCAACAATACAAGCGTACACAATTTTAATGCAAAATTTAAATAATGACGCATATCTATCATTTTGATAATGTATCAACGTTTGAACATGAAAAAAATCAAATTATGTCATTTAAGTGGCGGCATGGCCGAGTGGTTAATGCGTCGGACTAGTAATCTAATGATCGCTAGCCGCATGCGATCAAACCTCATCAGGGGCAAGTCGTTGTTTCCTTGAGCAAAAAACTTTACACTCATTGCTCAGTACTGGTGAGTTATTATTATTAGTATAATTATCATCATCATCATTTTTTGCGAAAGAGTAACTACGTAAATTGTGTAGTAAAATGATAATTCACAATAATATTTTAGGCTATTTTTACTGTACGGTGTACCAAATCTACCTCATAATGAAAAATACCTTGTTATTTTACTCGTTATTGTCTAGTGGAAGATTGCTTTCAAGAAGTCTCTTTTGGTTTATTGATGGCACTGTTTCTGCTGTTTCACATTTATAATTCCTTTGATAATTATTGCACATTATTGGGAATCAATGGTTTGTAATTGACACCTCACCCACCATGAATGTTGAAACAATGATATTTTCAGAAAAAAAAATGAAAAGAATAAATTAAATTAAAAAAGATATATATAAATAGGAATAACATTAAAAAAAACTTCCTAAGATATCAGTTAAGCATCAATAAATCTTATAAACATAAAATCATCCGCGTTTTAAACCAAATTATAAATTAGTTTCGTTTGGCCTTTTAGTCTAATGAAATTTATTGAATTAAAAATACATCTTTAGTTCAACGTTTACGTTTCATTAGCAACATTTATTTACTAAATATCGCCATTATGTTATAATTCAAAGACGATATATATCATTTAAACTACAACTATAATTAAACATTTCAGAATCAAGGTGTCGTTTATTCGAGTATGATCGTTTAAAGGTTTAGTAGTTCAAAGTTAACTCCAACAGAAATTAAGACATTTTGTTTCCGTTTAATAATTGACCATCAATATGTTGTTTAGATATTTGTCGGAAGGCTTGTGAGCAAAATATCACAATTCAATGTTTACCATTTAATCAAGTATGCCGGCACACTGTCGCTCGACTTCAAATTTGTGGTGTATGGAAAACCGAGTAAACAGCATTTCCGAGAGAGTGGAAGGGAAGGCCAGTTCTGACGACTATACGTATTTGTTATGAGTGCTTATATATTTATCATAGGTTAAAGTTAATCATCTAGTTTTAGTGAGTATCGCCCTTTAAGGTTGTAGTATTATGGTATTCAGTTTTGCACGGATTTTCCGTGCGTGTAAAGTATTGATAATCATTGTTAAGATTTTTTCCTCATTCGAAGTCTTTGCATTGTGCAGTAAACACCTACATTACGATATCATAAATGGCTAAATCAGAAGATAGAATTAGAGATAGTTCGTCCTTCAGTGATAGAAATGGAAATACAGATGGCTCTGTAGTAAGCAATTTGGTTTGATGCGCTCTTATTTCGACCAGCATTTCAAGTCATTGAAAAGAGAATTGAGAGAAGAATTACACTCTTCTTCGACTTCCAGACTAAAGCGTTTCAAGGATGTTTCGTCATCCAAGGACTTCAAGTATCGAAGTAACAAGAAACAGTTTGTTTTCAATCTTGACGTTATTGAGGGTTTTGACGACATTAAAGAGGCTACTAAAAGAGGCGAGCAGAATAAAGTCCTAGAATTATCTGAAGCCCTGAGAAAGAAAGTATTTCATAGAAATAAGCTTATCAGAATTGCTGATAAATCTTCAGGCGGCTGGGACACAGTCAAAGAGTACGAGTCAGACGACCTAGCCAGTGACAGTGACGATGATAAACGTCTTAAAAGGGCAGAAAGCAGGGCGCTTGCCAAACTTAAATCTAAGCAGCCGCGGAAGCCTGCCAGCGCTACACCTAGCCCAGTGTTTGCTGATCTTACTAGGTCTTCTACTTCCACTGGTGTTCCTCCTTCAAATACGAACTTCATGCCTAATTTTCGTGGCTCACGACGCTTCAACAGGGTTATCCAATGTTATTCATGTAGCGGATGGGGGCATACCCGACCGGATTGTCCCTTTCAATATTCTTGACCAGGTGTCGCCTCAACTTCCTTGGCATTTCGGACAACAGCAACCTCAAGTCCCGCAGTTCATGCAGCTCAAGCAAGATCAACAGTCAAAGGCCGCCATTTCAAAGCAGTGATAAGAAAGATGAGTATTCATATCTAGATATGATTTACAATTATAATGATAAAGACTTTAAAAATATTTTGTTACAAAAGATATATTTTGAATATCAAAATTCATCCAGTCAAAATAGTAATAATAAATGTAGTGATTTATTTTGTGTTTTGTTATCTTTTCATAGAGTTGATTTACCTTATTAAAGTTGTATTTTCTGTAGAACTTTGATGGCTGATTTGTGCCATTCGTGTTTTCGTCCCGCAACCCCGACAAGCGAAAAGTCGAGAACAAACATGTTAAAATGACTGGGCGCGGAGCGAAAACACGCTCATTTGCGGGGCACGGCCCTGCACCCAGCCAAGCAAAAAGACTAAAATAAATTTGTTAAAATGGCGGGGGCGCGGAGTGAAAAAACGCATGTTAGTGTTGTCTCGCAACGCTGCTTCAGAAATCATGTGGGATATGCAGCCGGCCATTAGTGAAAAAATGCTTATTACCAGTTACTTATCTAGGAATGTCGGTAAGTTGTTCGGATCATCCGCAGGGATATGACCGAAAATATCTTTAAAAAAATCGTGTAAAACCTAAAACAAATTGATTTACAATAGAATTGGAAAGTAAATTGAATCAAATACAGAGAAAAGTAATTATGTTAATGTTTTTATACGGCAGTTATCAAACCACGACAACATACGAGTTTGTAGATAAGTTAAGAAGGCATCGATATGTAAAAACATATAAAACATATATTTATCGTAAAATGTGACTCTTCACGAGCATAACTTAAATATGTATGTTGAATTGTAATGTCAACATGTGTCTGTATGAAGATTTGTCTATTTTTTATTTTATATTGCTTGAAAAAGATTTTGCGGTGACTTTAGTTTGACCCCAGACTAAAACAATATTTGTTGATATAAAATAATAACCCGTTATATACCGGCGTCATTATTACTTATAACGTATTAGAGAGAGAAAATATCTATTAGACTAAAGCATACATTGCAGACGGATAAAGGATATTAAAAGACATTTATCATATCCTCTCCTTATTGTCTACCAACACTCAACATCACAGCTTTTAAGTGCCAGGTTTGACGGCATTAGTCACGAAATGGTGTTATTGTTTGATATAAATGCACAGACAAGATATTTAAGTGGAATAAAATATATCTTAAGAACGAGATGTAGTTGGCAGTAAGAACTCTTCAACTGGGTTCAAAACTTTATATATAACATAAAACAGCTTTGTATCTTATACTTAATTCCAGCGTTTGTGCTCTTATTTTAAGGACCTGTGTGCCATTAGTATTGTCTGAACTATGCAAGTAAAATTCTAGAAGGAAAACATAGGTAGAGTTAGAGAATCGAAGAATTAAGAGAAGACAAGTTTGAGTCATGTCAGGGAATGCAAATGTCATTATATCTTATAATACAATCGATTGAATATTTATCCTTTAATGTTGGATATGTATCGAAAAGTGCAAGAAATGCCGCATGAAAATTTTACATTGTTAACATCTGAATTCATAAAGTGGATGTATGACGATAGGGAGACTTGAAGATACCGATATTCATGCTTTTTAATATGTTATGATAGTTATTAAAAATATTAAAATCTATATGACCTTTTTGTGTTAGCCCTTTTTTGCATTTAGGTAGGGATAGATGACACTTCCGCCGTATGATTTTTTTTATTTCTAAACCTTTAATTCAAAATATTTTGTCATTTAAGTGACTTAATGAAAAAGTACATATTTACAGTCATTGAATTTCTTTCCTGGATAACTAACCAGTAATTACAATTTTGACAGTCCGCATTTCCGAACATATAAGCATCCTGGATATAGTATATGAACAATTTATATCTAGCGAACGTTATTAAATATGATTCTATTTCATTAATTTAATCAAAGGCTCAATTATTTTGTTTTATCGCAACGTTTTGTTTACCTTTTATATTTAATTTAGTAAGTATTATTAGCACATATCCATCACATTGAAAACGTTATTGTCACCCCAATAACACAATGAACTCTTTCATCGTTTAATTATGCATACGCCTAATGTAATGAAACAACTGACCTAGAATTGATGTATTGTAAATAATTAAGTATATTCTAGTGGACAATCAGTTGCTATGTTGTACTGATATAGTAATTTGTCGATAAAGCATTTTATTGAAATCTTGAACAAAATTTTTTACTATTTGCATCTATTGAAGTAGAATTGATGCATTGTAAATTATTCAATATATTTAAGTTGTCATTCTGGTGTTGCATTGCACTGATATTGTAATTTGCCGATAAAGCATTTTGTTGAAATAATTGTGTACGATTTTAAAATATATAGATCAGTGAATGTTACCTCGTAGAAGGCAATATAATGTTTCCTCGAGGGTTAAGCACATTTGTTTTTTCTTCAAAGAAGAAAATGCGAAGAAATTAAAAGAAGCTTGCAATGAATATAGCGTTAAGTCTCATCTTCATTAAAATGATTCAATTTAAAAGGTCAAGTCTTGTAATTTAGTTATTAAGGATCTGGAGAGCGTTAAATTCAGCATCATATTTTCTGTATAAACACCTAAAAGGTTTAATGTATGACACAGTTTCCTCTGTCACAAATGAGTTCTTAAAGCTCTATCTACATTTTGTTGTATGTTAGAAAGTTACCGTCATCATCTTTGCAAAAACTTGATATAAATTGATTTTCAAATTTCAGAATGTATAGTATGCTTTGTGACAATAAAAAATGCCTTTCATTTATTCGAGTTATATATTTTCGTCTGGTATTTTGAATCATCAAATATTAAAGATTAATAATACAAATATAGCTTATTTTCCATTTTTATCTATTATGTAATTAATATTTCATATCAAATACCGTGGCCTATCTTAAAATCTAAATTCACAAACTCCTCACAGCAGTTACCAGGGGGTCGAACGTATAGCGGTGCGATACTCCTTTAAGCGAGGTGAATTCATGCGATATGCCCTAATGGCGGACGGGAGCGGAAACGAAAGTAGGTATGAGCAAGTTTTTTCCAAATATTTGTTGTCTATTGTAATTTTTTTAAGAATAGCATTGTGCATGCTGATCAGAACTTATAATTGTGCATGATTGTCAAAATAAAATACTAAATTTTATAGAATTGAGGAAGTTATTGAGGTATTTGTTGCTGCAAATTCAACCGTCAACCTGATATGCACAGGCAAACGAATAATGTATCAGTCGTTTTAAAACGAGATATTCGGTTAGTTTAAGTCCCAACATGTTTATTTTTGAAAACAAAACGATATACAAGTACTTATAGGCGTCAGTTGAGCCGCATGTCGGTCGAACCACAAGCGATAGAAAAGCAGACATGTTAAATTCAAGATCACGTGATCATAAACAAAGAGTATATTCTAAAGTAAACATTTAAAAAAAGAAGCTGATTTATCAGTGATTTAAATCTACAGAATTATCTTCTTTTTTTTTTAATTTGCTTTTTGGTATACGTGATCATAAACAAAGTTCATTATTTCTAAAGTGAACATTAATAATATTGACAATCATTACATTTCTTTACTTTAATATAGATGTACATAGTTTATGCCTTCAAGTAATATGACTGACTGTCCATAAAAAATTACATTGACCTCGCCTGTAAGTCAAATAGATTTCAACAATAATTTCATCTTTACGATTAAATAGAAGGGTGTTTTGCTGCCCATTTGCGCGAACATTTTCACGCTTTGGAAGGTGATATAAAAACTGTAAACAGGAAGATTTCTGTGCTTTTCGTGTGCATGTTTACAACTTCTTTGTAGGCCAAATGATCAAAAAACAAATACCAAATGTATTAAACAGTTTTAAGAAATAAAAAAAATAATACATTATTTAATGCTTTATTATACTATGTTCTTAACAAGTTATGATGCCTTCAGTGAATATCCTAGTCTATGTGCTTGGCTTCATAAAATGTAATATCTACCTCGTCCTGTGGCCTATGTGTATGTCACATACACTTGAATACTCGCCTAATTACCATACAATAATTGTATAGATCACATTCATTGATTAAGTGCCTGTTCTTTAATTTCAGAGTTGATTAATTTTTCATGCGGTATACTGCTTTTCTTCATAGAATAAATGATGTAAACAAACGCTATTGGATACAAAAAGAACTAATGAAAAAAATAGTTTGTTTTCAAGTTTATTTACAATATTTTCTTCAATATGATTTTCATTTTTTAATGCGTAAATTCAATATGTACACTCATTCATATTAATTGACACAAAGAAGAGATAGTATAATTTAATTTATAACAAATAATATACATCGTTTGCAACAATCACTGCTTGCTTTGGTATTAAAATATAAATTATATGAAACATGCGAGGAGTTTACATACGTAAATGACAAACAAATGTTTGCATTTGCTATTAACAATGAAAATATTATTTAAAAACAAAAACATTACATTCATGTTCAATGTTTACGAACATCCAAATTTTGTTTAACATGGTGGTAGAATTATAACTGAATACCTTTATATTTTATAAAAGTTTACAAAGATTGAATTATTTCTATATAATCAAAATCTATATTGAGAATAGTACTAAGTTAGTTTATTGTTTCAATACCCAAGTGCTTAACATGTATCATATATGAAAATAATAGAGGACGGAATTACGTATTATTGATAGAATAATGGAGGGAGAAATAACTCTTCAATTTACAAATAATTAAAAGGATAGGCACTAAAACATAACTGTTTAAAACAAAATTAATTAAACACAATAGCACTTTCCTACGGCTTAACCCCTGGAACCGAAAGAGGTTTTCAGAAACATATTATTGTCGTTATGAATTTCTATCAAAAATAGCCTAAGGTTGTGTTACTTGGCAGGGATATGTATCTATAACATGGCTTTGAGTTTTTATGAATAGAATAAAGATCTCTCTGTTTTCGTGTTTAATTTTGAACTCTGCCTAAGGCAGTGCTAGGGGGCTTGGAAGGTAACTTGCACCTTCCAGTACCGTCCATGAACAGGCTCAATCAAACCGAGCCTGCTACATTTTTAATTTTGTCGTTTCCGGCGTTCTTAAGGGATTTCATTTTATTTTATTTTATATATCTGCACAAGACTATTAAACGGTGTTAAGTGGGTTGACCACTTCAAAGGTAGAAACTTAATGACTGATTGACAAAAATGATGCCCCAATAACCTTGCTTTTGTACGTTAAGTTAATATTTGCTCCACAAATTTAAAGAAAAAATCAATGTCTTTAATAAGTGAGATTCAACTCCATAACAAAATGAAATAAAATGGTTGGAAATAAGTAACCACGGAGGAGAATAAATGTACGAGACATATACAAAAATATAGAAATCACAATAAGGAGAATGATATTCATCATCCTTTTTATAAATATAAAACATACATATTTTAGCATGTTTATAAAACATTACTATTTGGTTAAGCACTTTCTTTGAATCACATTCAATCCACAGGCACTTGCGAATATCTTCTTTGTTCATGAAGTCTGTTCACATTATGCACAAATTTATACACTTGTATATAATTTCCACCTAATTATAATACTGTTTCCCGTTCCACATTATACCCAAAGTCAAAATGCACGGTGCCATTGTTATTGTTCCGTTTAATAAACGCTTGCGTCGTACTCGACGTGTCAACGGTGTTGCCATTTGTTATCACGTGGTTTGCTGTAGTGTTGTTTTCTATCGTTTCGCTTTTTAAAGCGAGATTTGCTTGTAGCAGTCTGTCTTGTTCCACTTCGTTCGCCTGTGGATTCTTTGAGAGAAATATATATATAAATATTTCAATTTTGTACTTTAACTTTTAAAATATATTTAATCTGAGATTATTAATTAATTTAAAGTGTTGAATACATATAATAATAGTTGTAAAAATGTTATCTTATTCGAATATCACATCCGATCGGTAACTATTAAATCATTTATCTATGATATTACACGCTCAAAAAATAATCGTGTTTACGAATGTATCAAGATCGAATCTGTGTTTTATTTTTTGTACAAAAGAAAACCTATTGTTAACAGTTCAATGGATAGCAGTTTATACATATCCAAACATCAATCTATATTGAAATTATTACTTGCAAGTTCAAATGTTTACATATAAGAAGTATTCAGATATTCAGAAGGTTATACTATACAATGATATTTTGTTTTAGAAATATATTCAGTTACTTGTTTTGAAACAATTCGATAACAAAGACTTTAGAGCCAAATTATATTACAAGTTGCGATCAATTATTGACAAACTAAATGATAAAAGCATTAAATGCACACAGTTGTTACAGCAGATTTACCTAAATGAATACTAACTGTGGTGTTAACAAAAAAAAAACACCCCAAAACAACAGCCTGTATCATCAAATTGGTATGAATATAATCTATTTTTTGAAATGCTTATATATTCAATTCAATCCAATAAGTTTATTGCATTAAACATTTTATAATACTTATAGCACATTGGTACAAGCATATATGTGATCGGCTTTCCCGATAGTCCTGTTACAAGTAACAATATGAAATATGACATTAAGATGAAATTGGATGTACTGCCTTTATGACAATATAAGTTATTCAAGATAAACATAAATACTGTAACAAATTCAATCTTGTTTTTTTTTTTAAAAATCAAGTGTTTCGAAATAACAACATCTGAAATATACAGTCAAATGAGGCTAAAATTTAATAAATATCATTAAGAAAAAGAAAAAAAGAAACATCAGAATTTTCCCCCAACTCGAAATCCAAGCACAACTGATATGACTGCTTTCACAAATTAAATGAAATTACAAATACTAAATAGTTAATAAAACAAAAACCAAATTAAACCTTTACAGAAATTAAGTGAAACTTAGTTAAGAAAGCGCGTTATTGTTTAACAAATCAATCAACACCACAAATGCGTCTGGATTAGTATTAGTATATTAGTAAATTTACATAAATATAAATATTATTTGTTAAATCTATATATATTGTCAAACTAAATGAGCATATTCGCAGAAAGATAAGTAAAATCAACGTCATATCTGCAATTTACAAAACACAATAACAAAATTGACTGTCTTATTTGTTTTTGAAAATTCATGTACGGAAATATCACTTGAAGTAAAAGAAAAGTCCCTTAATATTTGTAAATCAGACCCAGTTTTATTTTATTTCCCTATACAAAGACCATCTATCACGTCCCTAGCAAAAACCTAAGCGGTATTTTATCCTTCTAAAATGACCTACACAAATGCTATACAAATATCACCTTCAATTATTTGTCATACAGAAAAAATTAAATACTGAAACTTGACTGTTTACGTATACATTATGGCATATTTGTATATTCATTTTAGAGAAACATATTATTCAGAAAAGACTTGTAATAGTATATTAAAGATTAACACTTTCAAACACTCTATCAACCTGTGCTAACTTGTATTTTAATCTTACCGGCGTTTCCGAGAGATCGTCATCCTATACAGATAAAATATTTCAGAAAAAAAATAATAACAGGAGTTAATGTTATAGGAGCGTACAATACTTTGATGGTTGCCCGAAAGGCAATGGGTGCACGGAAAGTGAAAATTGATATTTGCGCGAAATACAAATAGACATTTCAGTTATGAATTGTCTTTAAATTATGTTCTCGTAATAAATACTGCTCACATATCCAAAAATAGTTTGGATTTTCCTTTTATATTTATATTTCATTAATATTTTTATTGCTTCTGTACTATTCTTTGTTGCATATTGTTTTCTATAAAGGTGCAATAATATATTAGAAGAATTTTGAACTTTCGTATAAATATTCATAAACAAAAAATTGAACTTACATATAAACATTCATAAACATCTGATTCAAGCAAAATGTTACTGTGATTGGAATGTGATTTTCAGATATTCTATGGTAATATTTTAGATGATTTCTACATCTATATGGAAATGTTATAATATTATATTAAATTTGGAAAGATTTATTTCGGGAAGATGCCGCAAAACAATAGCCAGTTGTAGACAAATAAATATTCATAGCCATATTAGCACATTTTGCAACAGCTTGTTTGTTTTCTCACAAGTACATCATGTACTTTGATTTTCATGACGTTAGTGAGGTAAATAAACATTCAATATATATATAAAAAAACAGGATAACAAAAGTCATTTCTACATGCTTTCTAGCATGCTATTTTACCTATTTAACGTGGCCATTATACTGCAAATAAAGAGCAAACACCATGAATAATTGTTTGACTTTTTTGTACAATGTAATCAAAGAAAATTTGATTCAATTTCAATTTGTTCAAAAGTATTTCAAATTGATTTCTCCTGTAACGTAAAAATAATTAATAAGGACATTGCCTTTTTCTGTTATTTATGATATATTTGACAACTAGACTAGTTGTCAAATATATCTAAAATAACAGAAAAAGGCAATGTAGTAGTGTATGCCGAAAAAACGTCCAAAGATTTTCTTTAATTACAATACGTAATTGTTATGAATATGTATTTGTTATATCATTCTTAACATTTTCAACATCTTTTATAGTCGTTTTAAATTTATATACGTATATATGACTCGAATGCAAATTTTACGAACACGTACCAAAATTTTAAAATGATTATTCAGAAGTTTTTATAACAGAGTGCTAAATAGTAATTAATAGTCACGTTGCTAAAGGTACATCTAATTAAAAGGCCCAAGACAGTCATCTCGGAACTTTCTCCAATCTTACATTTCTCATAATACTAATGACAACAATGGCGTTTTATGCGACAGAGCTGATTTTTATTATATAAACATATAAAAAGGTTTTACTTTAACTATATAAACAGACAATGCCAGAATTGAACTAAAATATAAGGAAAAAAAGGTTATGCCAGATTAGTAACTGACTAACCATATAAACATAAAATGTACATTCTAGCGGAAAGGATCTTGTAAAAGTGAATATATGCTACTTAGGTCATTCTCTAGAATCAAGGGTTACATAACAGCGGTATTCTTTTATATGTTTTTCGAAATGATGGAGTAAAACGAGCAAGCATATATTTAGTAATTCAACATACAAACGCTACGAAAATGGTTATGGCGGAAATTAACTAAAGCAGTTGTAGAGGGAAGGTTTGCATGCCATATTTATGGTGTATTATATTTGTCTTATATATTAATTGTTATGCATTAAATTTGAATTTTGTCGCATAAACGGGAAATCTTATTTTATTTCTGGAGTTTTTATATGAACATTTAACAATTATTTTGCAAAATTAATAACTAAGAAGAAATCTTAGGAATTTTGAATATGTTAAGCAGTATTTATTAAGTTGTTAAACTTCTACGTTTATTCAGTATCAAAATGCCATTTTGTCAAAAGTATTCTGTTTTTAAAATTTTATACAGTTACATAATATTATTTGCTTATTTTATTAAAGTAAATGTCTTTGGAAAAAAAAACATATTAGAATACATACACACAAATGAAATGCATAAAGCCATGTCATAAAAAAACCCATGCGGAATCTTTTTTGTAATACATATTCGATTGGCTTTGTAAACGTCAAGATTTATATTTCCAGCAAACAATTGATGTGATTTTGAAACTTAAAAATGTTAGCTTTGTTACACAGCAAAGAAGAGAGGATCTTTCCGTTAAAACATCTATGCAAATGAAAAGACACTAAAAGGAAAATTATATTTACAGTCCTTAAATGGACATGACAAGAAAGAAAGACTTAGTTGGGAGACAAGTGACACATTTAAACACTTATTCTTCATCATCTATATCTGAACAACAACAATAAAAACATTTATTATTGGACACTTCGTCCTCACTCTGAATGCACGTGCAAGATAGATGGTGATTTTCTTCATGCTCGTGATTATCAAACGCAAAGTGATTCAAATGAGTTTGAACATGCTTAGAACCAATGGTAGACATGTCCTCTACAAAAGTGTCACGTCCTAAATCAGGACACATTTTATTTTTTAGTGCACGCAGTGGATGTACCTCAGTCCCGGTAGGTAAGAAGAAAGACGACGTCCTTGAACTTCGTCTTCTCCCGGAAGGATGCCGACCGTGGCGGATTCTAAATCGGTACCACTTCTGTTTAATTACACGTCTTACCTGAAAAATGGACATAAGGGAAATAAGAAGATTACTTAAGAAGCACTCATAGAAAAGTATGACACAGATAAATATAAATTATATAATAAACATATGTAATACACATATTTAGAGAATAAAAAAACACTTGGCCCATAAGTGACAAACAATCTTTAATATAACGTAAACCAATATTTTTTGCCAAACATTAACTTAATTATTTTGTCAATAGCATATTTGATAATAATTTCACTTATTGTGATGAAAACTGTTTTTGCTGGTCATGAATAAGATAATAAGTAATGTTGATTTGATATGAATTTATATACAAATTGTGTAGGAAAACATTTGTCCTATAAAACTTATTAATTTTTGGTTATATAAATTAAAACCTTACCTCTCCATTTAAAAAGCAGTACAGAATCGCCACTAATATACCCTGAAAAGGTATTAAGATGAATGAATCATTTAACTCGTATTCATCCACAATGATCGACATATGACATGAAAAGAACTTTTTTCATCTCCTGTTCTTGGATGAGTGTTTGACACATTTCGGTCATATCTCGATGAGCCTAAGACCTAATATCTGAGATAATTTTTCCCGGATAATTACCCCTCGTCCAATGATTGGACCAGTGACACCTAGATTGATTATATGAAGCTCTTCTTTTTTACTACCACCCTATTTTTGTCTTAAATAAGTGATCATTTTACTGTATTGAAACAAAATTCAATAAAATGCCTATTTAATCTATTGTTCAATTTGATCGGACCACAAAAACATGTCAAAGAATATCTTTATAGTGACAAAACAATTTTGTAATTAAACATTTTGTTAACTCGAGTATGTGGTTAAAAAATATGTCAAATAAATGAGACACTTTAAACTGCACTACACATAAATGTATGACGAATGGTGCGGATCAAAAGTCAATTTATTTCAAAACTTTGGTCCTAAAATACCTTATGGAAGTAAAAGAATTACCTGTGACGAATGAAGGACAGCATTCACTACGTGATATGCATCCTTTAATGATCCCTTTTTACTTGGGCTCATCACAAACAGTAGATTTGTGATCCCTAGTAATGGCATTAAAACCACTGTGGCTTTTATTGCTTTTCTGTAAAAAAGAAATAAAAAACTCATATCAATAATTAACTGATTTTAAGATTACTGCAAAAAAACACATAGCGGTATTTTTCATTAAAACGAAAATGCATCAGATTTGTTTTGGTTCACATTTTAAGGGTCCGTCATGCGAAAAATATTTACAAAGTAGGACAACATTGCAATAATTTTCTGTTTGAAATATAACTTCAAACAAAAAGAAAACATTTTTAATTCCGTGCAAATTGCATAATTTATTGGTTTGTGAATATGTGTGCATGTTTTGAATTACTGAATAAAAACTGAGCACATTTAAGAATACCTCCCAGTTAAATGTAAATGACGATATAAGATGTTTTATGTAGGGTTATCTCTTCTCGGCGTTAATGTAGTTAATACCAAAGAGGCATATTAAGCGCAGAAGACAAAACGCTGGCAATGGAATGCAAAGTATAAGTGGAAGGTAAATGTGCATGTTCAGTTTGGGTTTAGACTATTTTTCATTAACTTAAAGGAACTCCACTGAGGTTTATAAGCCTAAAAACATGAAATTTTAATTTTTCACATAGATAAACATTAGCACTTAAAACATAAATATTAATAAAATATAACCAAAAATATAGAAGAAATACATTGAAAATCATATGTTTGTGCTATTCTCAGTCCGATTTGAGTGAAAAGCGTTTAAACGCTTTTCAATTTTGGGTTATTTTTCACTATTATAATAATTATTTTGGAAAAACGGAGCAAGCTAATGATCTGAAATTTTGCACAAAAGTTATTAGTATAGATCTACATCAATTGGAGTAATAACCTCAGAAAAGTTATTTATACTATAGATACAAGAAAGGAATTTATCTCCTCAAATTATGATTAACATACTTAAATATTAAAACTATGAATTGAATTTATTTACTTCCTTTGCTCATTATGAAGTTTTGAAGCTTGCATTTTAATGTTCGTTTTATCATATTAAGAAATCGAACGACTGATCTATTTACCTTATTTGAATAAAAGTTGTAATTAACTTTAAATGAAGTTTTACTGGTTATTATAACGTAGATAATTTATAAAACTACATCGTTTCAGTGAATGACACAAGTTAGGATAACAATTGATAAAAAACTATTTTTTTCTCAATTTTAACCCTTTTTAATCTAATATTATGTCATGTTCGGCTGTGATGATCATGTTTTCATAATTAAAAACCTTTATTAAAAGTATATGTCATTGTTTTGCATGAATATGTAATATATATGTTTTTAATACTGTAAATTGAGAAGAACAAAATATTTTACGAGCGTATAAAGCGAATACAAATATAGATATTATCTTACTTCAATTATGTGGTAAATAAAAGTTCTAACAAAAACACACATTTTTTGTATTTTATACTTAATAACTACTATAATAAGAACAGGTGTTTTTCCAATTGTTTTCATTGAAGTGCAGGTGAAAGGACGCCTGTGATGGTGGCATCATGCGCAGACGTTGCGTGTACAAAAGTATAAAGTCAAAAAACGGTGTAACCTTTTATGTTATAATTTTAAGTGAATTAATGATTTATTTGAAATTTAAACGAAATAATTGAATTAAAGAATATGTCATTAGGAACAAAACTCAACAACAAGTGATGTTAAGTAAATCTTTATATAAATAATGAAATTATTATTTAAAACGCAAACCCCCTATCCACCCCAACAACAAAAGTTCGAAAACCAAACAATGTTATCTTTGACTAAAGAAAAGTTACCTGATATTTGCTGATTCTATATGATTATTTGCTCGAAGTTTTGAAACAAGAACTCGGATAATGTTGACAAGAAACACAAGATTTACCTGTAAAGATAAAAACCCAAATGTTACCACTTTTACAAATATACTCATCGCATTCAATCACTAATTTAGCTATCATACCTTTATTACATACATAAACTCAAAGCAATCGTCTAAGAATTTTGTGAAAAATACAGAATTGAGCCAATAGAGGCATGGTTAAGGTAAATACTAGTTATTTGCAGTACACTGATAGGTGTTCAGCTGTCATAATGTTCATTTAATAGTTTAATGATCAATTCTGAAAATTTCTTTCTTCAATAATCAAAATGTCTTTTATTTAAGATATTTAAGAAAGTGGCTGGTGACCAGTGACATTTGTTAACTGTAACATTGGATAACCACTGATGACCGCTTATTTAAATTTACTTACATGCCTATAACATCATAACAATAAAGAGTAAAACTCATTTCAACAGAAATGAAAGTATATCTTCAAAAAAAACCTACATATAAGATAAAAAAGTAGCAACATTCATTTTTAAAGAGAAGAGTACTTACAACAAGGGCGATAATAAATGGTACTGTGATGATGTAATATACATTTAGTTGAGAGTAATCACTCCAACAGTATGAGTCGTGTACAAAATGTAACACAAGACCCCATACAAGTGTTAGGAGTCCCGGTAAACCTGGAATTAATAACATTAAATATGATAGGAAGAGGATTTTGGTTGAGTGTAGATTTAATACTTAATCTATTGAACAAGATTTACTATTTACTTTTTTTGATCAAATTGTAATACTAAATTTATTGACCGAAATTTAATACTACATTTATTGGATAGGACAAATTTAATACTAAATTTATTGAAAGAGATGAATAAATTGATAAAAGACGACTCTTTGGCGAGCTTATATCGTTTTTATTCAACGAGTTCAATACATTTAGTATGGAATCTACACATCTACACGAATAAAACATTATATTTATCACATTTCCAACATAAGAACGGTTTACAGTTAAAAAAGTTATTTTTCATTGAAGAGGCTATTCATTTACGGTAACATTGGCGCGCTTTAACGCTATGTGTGTATTCAACGCAAATGACGTCACATCAACTTGTTATTACTCTATTATAAAAATGCATTATTTACGCTCCAGCATGTGGTTTATATGATAAATCAAGTCACGGCTTTGTAGATTGTATTGAAGTACTATCGTTATTACATGTATAAAAAGAAATATAAACATTCATAGAAATTAACAATTTAGAAATAATAATAATATCGTACACTTGGTAAAGTATACTAAAAGGCAATTCTTGTTTAAAGAACTAAGATAGCAACACAAGTAATAAAAAACTGAAAACGTTCTGGCTTAGTTGTCATCTTATCATCTAAACACGTAAATCTTAATTACACTTCAATATAAATTTCCATTGAATTACAAGAGATTTTAGTTTGGCTTAACATTTGTAAATTGTCAGTTTTTTTATATAAGCCAAAATATAAATTTTCCAAATATATTGTTATATAGTTTAATAACCAAAGATGTATAAATAATTATATTGTTATTATACGGTTATATTACACAAAATAAAAAATATATTGTCATTATAATGGTTGTATTACCAAAAATGTATATGTTCCATGAAAGTACACTTCCTTTTATACTGCGTTTCAATTTAATTTCATAATCATTATTCAATAAAACACAGTTTGTACATACCCCAACCGATAAAATAGAATAATTTGAACGGAGCTTGTGTACTGAATACACCCAAAACTAAGCTATGGTGGAGAAAGAAACCCTCCACAAACATCCAAAATACGTTTGCTAGCGTTGTATACTGGGAGAGAGCTGTTACAGTTTTACAAAGCCAGTCCTGAAAAGAGAAAGCAAAATATTTGTATTGTAATATTTTTTCATGTAAGTGTACCCTGTAAGTATACTTTATAAAAAATTTCTAACTTAATCTATGACTTCCTGAATGTGTGTAACTGACTCAAACTTCCACTCCCGGTTTGGTTTGGTGCCTTCTGGGTGCCCTGTTTGGGTGTGTCGGTGGGGGGGGGGGCTACGTCCTGTGAACGTTGGCTTTTTCTTGATGATCTTTATTCTCGTTTTTTTTTAGCTTTAAAACAATGTATTAGAAATTTAAAGTGACAATATGCTTATTTTGTTGTTGTCATGTTGATATTTAAGATATTGACTGTTATGATTATGAAAGCTAAATGTTGATAAGGAAAAATGTTTAGGATAAAATATGAAAAACAACCTTAATTATAAAAAGAGTGCCCCACACATTTCAAAAAATTGTAAACGATATATTTCGAACGATATTTAAAGAAATGTCCGTAGGCCATGTGGATGTTTTATTATTGTCATAAAGGTCCATTATGCCTTAGAAATGCTTTCATTTTTTATATCAGTTCTATATTTTCTTTGTAGTTTTTATATTGTTACAATTTTGCTTATTTTATTATGCCCCCATCGAAGAAGAGGGGGTATATTGTTTTGCTAATGTCGGTCTTTCTGTCGGTCTGTCTGTCGGTCCGTCGGTCTGTCCGTCGGTAGACCACATGGTTTCCGCTGATTATCTTGAAAAGTATTTATCACAAAGTCTTCATATTTCACATAGTGATTGGTCATCACTAGTAGATGACCCCGATTGATTTTGGGGTCACTAGGTCAAAGGTCAATGTCACAGGGGCCTTAAATGTCAAAATGATTCCCTCTGATTATCTTGAAAAGTATGTATCACAAAGTCTTCATATTTCACATAGTGATTGGTCATCACTAGTAGATTACCCCTATTGATTTTGGTGTCACTAGGTCAAAGGTCAAGGTCACAGGAACCTTAAAATGTCAAAATGGTTTCCGCTGATTATCTTGATAAGTATTTATCACACAGTTTTCATATTTCACATAGTGATTGGTCATAACTAGTAGATGACCCCTATTGATTTTGGGGTCACTAGGTCAAAGGTCAAGGTCACAGGGACCTTAAATGTCAAAATGGTTTCCGCTAATTATCTTGAAAAGTATGTATCACAAAGTCTTCATATTTCACACAGTGATTGGTCATAACGAGTAAATGAACCCTATTGATTTTGGGGTCACTAGGTCAAAGGTCAAGGTCACATGGGCTTTAAATGTCAAAATGGTTTCCACTGATTATCTTGAAAAGTATGTATCACAAAGTCTTCATATTTCACATACTGATTGGTCATCACTAGTAGATGACCCCTATAGATTTTGGGGTTACTAGGTCAAAGGTCAAGGTCACAGGGGCCTTAAATATCAAAATGGTTTCCGCTGATTATCTTGAAAAGTATGTATCACAAAGTCTTCATATTTCACATAGTGATTGGTCATAACTAGTAGATGACCCCTATTGATTTTGGGGTCACTTGGTCAGAGGTCAAGGTCACAGGGACCTAAAAATGTCAAAATGGTTCCCCTGATTATCTTGAGAAGTATTCATCACAAAGTCTTCATATTTCACATAGTAATTGGTCATTACTAGTAGATGACCCCTATTGATTTTGGGGTCACTAGGTCAAAGGTCAAGGTCACAGGAGCCTTAAATGTCAAAAGGGTTTCCGCAGATTATCTTGAAAAGTAATTATCACAATGTCTTCATATATCACCTAGTTATTGGTCATAAGTAGTAGATGACCTCTATTGATTTAGGGGTCATTAGGTCAAAGGTCAATGTCACATGGGCCTTAAATGTTAAAATGGTTTCCGTTGATTTTTCCATAATTGAACACTTCTATGTACCCATTTTTGGCAAGTTTCTGTAATAAAATTACCAATTATGTGAGTCAATGGCTAGAAAGGGGGGTATATGTGTCGTTCGACATTCTTGTTATGTTGGCAATTGGTATAATCCTAGTGAATAAGTATTTTGTATGGAAGTCAAAATACTACTTTGTTTACATTTGCTGCATTTACAACACAGTACTGCATATTCAGAACTACTTAATTCAGTTGTTAACATCTAACATGCTCTTAATTCATTATTTAAACTTTACTGAACAAATGTTTGATATTTCTTAGGAGTAAAAACAATAATGATTTCTTGGGCACAATGTACCTTTTAGTATCAGTTTACGTTTGAAAAACAACTACATTGTGTAACTTAGGATGTGGACCGCAGTAGAGTTTGCCTTCTTGTAAGGGAATGGAAATAATCATATATAATAAAATTGATATTATTTGAGACATAGTTATAAATTTTAATGCCGTTGTTTTTTACGATCCATCTCAAGATTGCTCTTATTCAAATGAAGCATTATACAAATTTACATTTATGAAAGAGGAGGCTTTTCAGTGGCAAGTTTGCTTCGGAGTTTCTTAGGTTCATGTAACAGTGTATTCATAATGATTGCTCTTTTATTCATTTAATTGATTTTGTTCAAGTATTGCATACAGAAATGTGATCTGTATATTAAAAATGGCATACTTTCTACAATTTTGTATAAATTGTCATGATTTAAGTTGAAATGTAATAGTGCACATAAGTTTGAGTGCAATAATGCGCAGGATGTTAAGTGTCATAGTATCCTTATACTCGTTCAATACTCTTAAGTGTAATAACAGGTTTAAGTTGAAGTTTGCTAGATGGAATATGTTAGTTAAAGCGCAAAATTGCGTGAAATAATTGACACAGGAACAAGAAAAAAGGATTAGTATACTTATGTAATACTCTTAAGTATACTAACAATCTTAAGTTGTGATAGATGAAATTAGTTATTAAAGTGCAAAATTGCATATAAGAATATAAGTTTAATAATTTGCACAAGAAGCAAGAAGAAAAAAAGAATACTCACGAAATTTCTGTATGACGTTGTACGACCGGAAATAAATGGCTCAGTAATGACTATGTTAGCAACAAAACGGAAAATAAATGACACAACCAAATGTTTGTGGATTGATATTCGACTGCAATTTAAAGACCTGTAAGAAAGAATAAAAACATTATCACTATACAAAATAAGAAATTAAATGATTCAAAATGATAAGGGTATTAAAATAATCATACTTTTGATTTACATGTACTATCTTTTCGTTTGCTTTGGTCCTCTTTTAGAAACTGTACATAAGTTATAACAGATAACATGCAATAACAATCAAGTTCAAAAACGTAGCAAAAGTAAATAATTCAAAATGTAATATGTTAATGCATATTCATATTCATATTCATACTTGTATATTGTTAGTACAACTTCCAAAAAACGTTGACTACGTTTAATGGATTTATAAACAAAGATATTATAGATACACAAATTATACCAGTGATAATTATCAGAATAGAATAATATATAATAAAATATCTTATTTTTATCCCCCGCCGAAAAATTTTCGGCGGAGGATATAGAAATAGTCTCCGTCCGTCCGACCTTCCGTCCTTCCGTCCGTCCGTCCTTCCGTCCGACATTTTTGTCCGGAGCATATCTCTAAAAGTATTTGAGTTATCAACTTGAAACTTCATAGGTGGATAGACCTCATTGAGGAGGAGTGCAGTGCACAAGAATGATAACTCTACCTTGCATGATTTTTGAGTTATTGCCCTTTGTTATTTTTCAAAATTGATTTTTGTCCAGAGCATAACTCCAAAAGCCTATGAGATATTAACATGAAACTTCATAGGTGCATAGATCTCACTCAGGAGGTGTGCAGTGCACAAGAATCATAACTCTACCTTTCATAATTTTTGAGTTATTGCCCTTTGTTATTTTTCATACCTAATTTTTCACCTGAGTGGAGCATAACTCAAAAAGTGTTTGAGATATCAACATGAAATGTCATAGGTGGATAGATCTTATTGAGGAGGAATGTTGTGCGCAAGAATGATAACTCTTCCCTATACAATTTTTGAGTAATTGCCCTTTGTTTTTTTTCATGCTATTTTGTCCAGAGCTTATCTCAAAAAGTATTTGAGGTATCAACTTGAAACTTCATAGGTGGATGGATCTCATTGAGGAGGAGAGCAGTGCTTAAGAATGATAACCCTACCCTGCATTATTTTTGAGTTATTGCCCTTTGTTATTTTTCAAAATTAATTTTTGTCCAGAGCATAACTCAAAAAGCCTTTGAGATATCAAAATGAAACTTTATAGGTGCATAGATCTCACTCAGGAGGTGTGCACTGCACAAGAATGATAACTCTACCTTTTATAATTTTTGAGTTATTGCCCTTTGTTCTTTTTCATACTTAATTTTTCAATTCAATTTTTTTCTCAAAAAGTATTTGAGGTATCAACTTGAAACTTCATAGGTGGATAGATTTTACTGAGGAGGGGTTCAGCACACAAGAATGATAACCTACCCTGCATTATTTTTCAGTTATTGCCCTTTGTTTTTTTCAGCCATCAGTATTCACATAGGTTTCAAATCTGTAATCACTATAGCCATCAGTTTTCATTACCAAAAGACCTCTTAAAATGGAATTATTCCGCTCTACTACATATACATTCTTCCAATGAGCAAACACATTCGGCGGGGGATGGCCATGTTGACATGGCTCTTGTTTTTCTCATCATGAAGTGAGACAATTACATTGTATGATCTAGAAGAGATCCTACGTTAATGTAAAAGAAATACCTAGTGGGTTGATTGTAATTTTTTATATATCAATAATAAATTGTATAATCAAATTTCCTAAATATAACTCGTAAATTGTGAATAAGTTTTACATATCACAATATGTGGTGTTTACAGTGTTTAGCCGAAAAAGATCACTGCAAAATCTATAGATGAAAATCTTCTTAGACTCGTAATGTAATTTGTTCCTAACCCAGATACTTTCTTTCTTTTTTTTTGGTGGGTACAGGGCATGATCTAAATAGCTGGTTTATGTAGTTTTATGAGACTTGAAATAAAAAACAGAATATTGGAAAAATTCAATAGCGTCTTGCAGTTTCAGACAACTCAAACAATACGCTGAAAATCAACAATAAAGTAGCTGACAAAACAGCAAGAATACAGAAAGGACAAACTTTTACGAAGAAATTTGGACAATGTATGCTGCTTTATGACATTATAAGAAAATCCTCATTTTCCTTAACAATATTCTCAACATATTTACAAAGAAAGAAGATGATAAAAGTAGCTTGAAGCAATGATAGATTTAGCCGGTGGAAATCGAAATACGTCAATAGATCTGGATGAATTAAATGAACAATTTACATTTGTATCTACACCATTTTCTTAGTCAGACAAAACAAAGAGACTCAACTGAAAAAGACATTGTAATTTTGCTTCGTTACTCGAATAATTTTATGTTATTATTTGTTGTCCCTCAATATATCTTTTCCAGCAAAAATTGTCGCAATACTTTATAAAATGATTTAAGAAAGAAGCAGTTAATGTATGGACAAATTTTGATATCTTTTTTTTATAAATAACCCTCTTACTTTGTATGTAACAGAGATAACTATTTGAAAAAAAAAACCTTTTAAAAATATTTCATTTTTGAATGGTTATAAAATTTCTTACAATGCTAGATATACAATTAATTGTTGCATTAAATATTCCAAATTGCAACGTATAGAGCAATTGCTACCCAAATTACAAAATACTGATGAACATTCATTTTAATACGAATGGAATTGATCAAGGAAAAAACTTGCTCTTTTTAACAATCCGTTTGCTTTAATCTGGTAAGTGCTACATGTAATTAAACCCATTTTATGCCACAGATACAAAGCTTGGTCATCGTAGTCAGTTATTTGACGAGGTCTGGCTCAACTGATGTAGTGGGCTGACCATCAAAGGTATCGTCACATTGAAACCATTTGAATACACTAAAGTGTGACTATCCGCTTTAAAATTGGCTCGTAATAAAAAACAGGGATCTAGTTTTGTAATCATAGTTATTTTAGCGTGTATAAGACAGTTACTCAACCGAAACAAGTTAAAATTGTGTGGGTATGTGGTATAAGGTGAAGGGTGGATGTGAAATACTTATAAATATTTAACAAGTGAGTGTGATTATTATTATAGACTTTCATGAAAATTCAGATTTCCGGTTGTCCTAATTTCCTTATGATAATTAAAGATAAGTGCTATTATTTACCACTTTCCAGAAAATCTTAATCAAATCAAAATTTTCATGTCTCAATTTATTTACTTACTGCATAACAGGAATTTGAACAGTGTATCTAAATATAGTAAATATGGGATTAACATTTGTATCCTCAATACATTATGTCTCATCAAAATGATAAACATGATTGGAATTAAATGTTACAGCAAATATGTATCTACAAAATGTTACGTGTCAAAATTATTTTTTGTTAATTCTACCATTACACATTAGCGTTACAAAACCACCGACGCTTTTGCTGTGTTTATAGTGCATACAGCAATATTAGTTATTAGTTTAGACATTATCCTCCCAAAGGTGTCTTAAAAAAACCTAAAAATAGTTCATCTAATGACAAAACAATCAAATATTTACTTTGATTTGTCTACAGAGCGGCATCATGACAACATTGCACCGAATTATGGTAACACATGACATTCGTTACAAATGATAGAAGAACGACCATAACACCATTTATAAAAGAAACATAAAAAAAAAACAACTATAATGATAAAAAACACGAATTAGAACTTCATTTGTGACGCTTCTTGTACATTCGCGGAAGCTGTTTACTTTGATGGGTATAAGTCTAAAAGATATAATAATACTAATACCAATGTCTAAATATAAAAAAAGAAACTTTTGAAAGTGACAAATGACATTAAGAGTGTTTCAAAATTCAAAAAAATATCAGTTAATGTTAAATGTTGAGTTTTGCTTAGGCAGGTGCTAGGGGAAGTGGACGCTAGCTTGCAATCATCACTACCGTCCATGAACGGGCTCAATCAAACCGATTTCACATTCAATTTTATAGTATATGCTTTCTTTAGGGATTCTGTTTATCTATTTTATGTTCAAATAAACATGCTTCCTCAAAGACATTTCAAGGCCTCTTTAATCAACCAGTTACAAATCAGAAAGCAATACATTGCATATTAAACTGAACACGACATTCTTAAATATACAATTGTAGTAAAGTAAAAGATATACCTGAAGTACTGGAAGATGAAAATGGTGACGAGTAGTAGAACTAACGATACAAGGCTGAGTATAAAATATATGTCTCTCAATGTCTCCGCTAGCTGTATACCTATTGGATATGTAGTTGACTGCAAGAGTAATTATCAGTCTCGTTATGATCAACAATATGATATATTGTAGTACAACATGATTATGTACAAATACAGCGTATAGTCATTTGTTTCTTGAACCGCAATCATATAGAAAATAATACAAATGCTGCAAGGAAACAAAAACATCTTTATGCATGTTTTCCTTTCTACAAACTGATAAAAATCGACCGAAATTTTATCTAATGACCACATCCGTTTTCTATATCATGAAACAAATACTAGTTATTTATAATACACAACTGCTGTAACGATTTCTTTCGGCTTATTTAAGTCAAGTGAAAAAAAAGAAAAAGAATTTGTTGTCTTTTGATACAAAGTTTTATGAAACTCGTCCAGAAAAAAGTTATTAAACAGGCCCCGGGAGAGCTTATTTAATAACCATTTTTCTGAACTCGTTTCATAAAAATTCATATATGATGACAACCCCTGTCGGATCCTGTACATGTAAACATTAAGAAAAAATGGTGTTTTAATTATGCTTACACGCACACTACATCGTTCGACTAATATTTGTACTTGGGTTTTTACAGCTTCTGAATATAGCATTTGTCAAAAATTGTGACAACAACTATCATGGTTGTCGAAAAAAATTATAATCATTTGAATTCTATTTTTGAATTATATTTTCAATACAAGATCCAGGGTAATAATTATTTGTATAGTACATGAAGTTAAACTTACAGTTTCGTAAATAATACACGATGTGTAATCAGACTTGCCATTTTCCCATGATGCATTGACAGGACAATATCTGTACGCTCGTACTGAAATACATAAACGTTACATATTCTATGCATGGTACAAAATAAACAGACAGTATATTAAAAAGTTTTCAAATAATAATAAATAAATCATTATTACGGTGCATAAACGATTTCTCTAAATTTCATTGGTTGCTACATTCTGTAAATGAATCCATATGTGCCCAGAGTATTGTATCCCTTTAAGCGCATCCGATTTTTTTCCGTTCGTAAATGAGTAGCTAAGGTGCAGGGATCAGCACAGTTGTAATTGGAAAAAGCTGATAATATCAAAGGACGAAAATAATTGTATATTTTGTTGAGAATGAACAAAACATACAGACAGTAATCAGACAACTATAAAACCATTTATCAAATCCTCTCTTAATTGTCTGCGAATATCTTATCCTCGTGATATAATGTCAAGATTGACGGCATCAGACGTGAAGAGGACACAAGAGCATAGTCGGGACATTTAACGGAAATCAATTAAAACATTGCCATCCAAATTTCTGACAAAAGAGTCGTTGAGAATTTAAAATAACCAATCGTGCAATATGGTCATGTAGGAGAAAAATAAAATACGAGTAGAAAATAAAATAAGTCAAGATATTGCCATAACAAAAAAGTATTTAAAATGACTTTGGCAAATGGTTACAATGATGTCATGCATAAACGGCTGTTTTAAGAAACACGAAATATCAAATTCAAAATAATTTTGTTTGCTCGATATATTTTTGTATTGCTCGTCCTCGAAGACAATCCTTTAAAGAACAAACTTATTTGAGAAGAACAAAATCCAACAACACTGTCTATAGGCATGTAAAATCAGAAAACAGATAATGATTTCTTAGGTACCTTTCCTATTTTGTAGTACAAACACATTTTTCACTGTGGTCCAGACAATAAGTTTACGCTTTAACAGAAGCGATGCCATTGTTTTTCTAATTATATCGCTCACAATATTCCTTATATATCAGTTTTATTATAAAGAAGAGATATAATTGTTCATATTATATTTTTCTTAAAAATAAAGATCAGATTAAAACAAGAGGATTCGAAAATATGTTTACATTTTACCAAATAATTGCTAATCTATTATCAACAATGAATGAAGAAGATAATATTACGCTAGCTAAAAACAAAATATTTGTCTGCCATGTGAAACAATATAATTAAAAGTTGACCTCATTTTGTCTTATCCATTTATAATACACAAATACGGCTATTGTACTTTCTCATATTCCAGGAGACGAAAATGTACTTTTAATAATTTCCTTGTTTTTTTGAGGGAAGCCCTAAGAGAATCTTGATATTTAAGCAAAATTGTCAAGCTCAAATGTGTACTTTTGTGTGTGTATTATTATAAATATTAGGCATTAAAATAGTCGCGTTTACTGACGCTCCTTATGGTAACATGCAAACATGACTGCACTAAATCAATTCGGCGTTTTGCTTCGTTTTTTTTTTCTTAAATGTTTCTTACATAATTTAAACGTTATGTAGGATGCACATGGTACAAAATAAACAGACAGTATATTGAAAAAGTTTTGGAATTATAAATAAATCGTTAGTACGATGCATAAACATTTTTTCTAAATTTCATTCGCTGATACATTATGTATATGAATCCATATGTGCCTCGAGTATTTTATCCATTTAAGCTCCACCGTTTTTTTTTCAAGCTAAGCTACAGGGATCAGCACAGTTGTAATTGGAAAAAGCTGATAATATCAAAGGACGAAAATAATTGTATCTTTTGTTGAAAATAAAAAAAACATACAGACAGTAATCAGACAACTATAAGACCATTTATCAAATCCTCTCCTAATTGTCTGCGAATATCTTATCCTCGTGATATAATGTCAAGATTGACGGCATCAGACGTGAAGAGGACACAAGAGCATAGTCGGGACATTAAACGGAAATCAATTAAAACATTGCTTTCAAAACTTCTAGCGAAAGAGTCGTTATGAGAATTTAAAATAACCAATCGTGCAATATGGTCATATAGGAGAAAAATAAAATACGAGTAGAAAATAAAATAAAGTCAAGATATTGCCATGACAAAAAATATTTTAAAATGGCTTTGGCAAATGGTTTCAATGATGCCAGCATAAACGGCCTTTCTACATTTGTAAGAAACACGAAATTTCAAATTCTAAAAGAAATTGTTTGCTCGTTAAATTTTTGTAATGCTCGTCCTCGAAGACAATTCTTTAAAGAACGAACTTATTTGAGAAGAACAAAATCCATCAACACTGTCTATAGGCATGTTAAATCAGAAAACAGATAATGATTTCTTAGGTTCCTTTCCTATTTTGTAGTACAAACATATTTTTCACTGTTGTCCAGACGATAACTATACGCTGTTACAGGAGCGAAGCAATTATTTTTCTAATTATATCGCTCAAAATATTCCTTATATATCAGTTTAATTATAAAAAAGAGATATAATTGTTCATATTATATTTTTCTTAAAAATAATAATGAGATTTTAACAAGATGATTGGAAAATATCTTTACATTTTACCAAATAATTGCTTATCAAATATCTACCAAGAATGAAGAGGATAGCATTACTCTAGCTTAAAACGAAACATCTGTCTGCCATGTAAAACAATACAATTAAAAGTTTACCTCATTTTGTCTTGGTTATTTGTAATACGCAAATAAAGCTATTTGTACTTTCTGATATGTCAGGAGACATAAATGTACTTTTAATAATTTCTTTGTTTTTGAGATAAGCACTAATAGAATCTTGATATTTAAAGAAAATTGTTATGGTCAAATTTGTACTTGTTTATTATATATATAAAACCAACTAGCTCCTAAATCAGTTGCTTTGAAGATGTTTTTAATGGTAGCATGCAAACATCACTGTCGTTAATCCATTCGGCGTTTTGTACAGTTTTTTCTTACATGATTCTTACATAATTTTTAAAGTTATGTAAGTTGCAATTGGGCAGTCACAAATTCAAAACGGGTAACTAATCATTTTATAGTTGGCAAAACAGGAGATACACATTATCTCATCGTGCCTAGAGCAGGCTAGGTAGGGGTCAAATACATTTAAATATATTTAAAAAACATAACATTTGCAGTGAATTAGTACAAAAATTTCGTGCCTGAAATATTGCACGGAAGGGCACCTGAGGTCTTCCTCCACCAGTAAAGCTGGAACGTCGCCATATTACCTATACTGTGTGGTTTGACGTAAAACACAATCAAACAAACATATTTTGAGGATCACTTTATTTAGGAATATACGAGGTTACAATGCATGTATGATTATTCATTAAAAAAAACAAAAATGTATTTATACTTACAGGTTACGTCAACATCCGTCTGAAATGGACATATTTGTTGTGCTGTAGTATTTGCAGGGATTGCTGGCCAACATGATATCTGGTCAAAAAATGGTTCACAGTACCCTGTAATAAAATATACAATAATATAAAATACGCATATATACTAAGTAAACAAGGTTAATATGGATCGACTGTATCGAATTCGGGTATCATGTTATTGTATCAGGTCAATAATTGATGATACATGTATACTCATGCAGATACACCTATCCTTCAGGTAATGGCTATTTTTTATTGTGCTGGCCATTCTATTAATCCTGAATTGCTTATAATTTGTAAAGGTCAGAGGTCAGAAATAAAAAGTGCGGGGATAGATATGATTGTTTACAAAAGTAGCCTCCCTGTTGTAAAAATCTGTAGAATCTGGTAAAATTTATTTCCCCTTACTGAATTAACTCCATTTGTACCTGATCATTGCTAAAGCATAAAACTGTTCAGTAGGGCAAAGAAACTCATAAAACATCGATTCATTAATAGTTTAGTTTTTCAAAAAGGGAAAAAGTAAGAGCCTGAACAATCTTGTACAAAAATAATATTTCCATGGGTATATGGAATTGGGAACATGCTTCATAAATTTCACCTTCAAAATATATAAAATAATTTAGTGTTTAGACTGGGCATAAACAATGAAGCCGTTTCCATTGTTTTTCTAGCGTACAGGTACCTCTAAGGTGAATTGGTCTATAATGGAATGTCTGTGATACCATAACAGTTGATATTGAATATTAAGAATCATACAAACAAACAAACAACAGGAAATACGGGAAATAATATAGAAAAAACGATGCTAGTAAGTGGGGTATTGCCTATCTATATATAATAGCAGATTAAAATTTGTTCTAGAACACAATATTATTCACCATATAACTGTACATACTAAATTATTAAGAACTCGATCAACATTTTCTTTCTTTAAAAATATTTTATGAGAATATCCAATTGATACATTTCGTTGTTTTCATCCATATTTGAAATAGTTATGGCAAGTTTGTCCATTGTAGTCTTAATCCATTTTTAACTACACTGTTAACATATTCAGATTAAAAGATCTATGTATATAATGTCAGTCTTAATGCTAAAATGCAAAAAAAAAATGTACAAAATAGTATACAAAAGTACAACATTTTATATTTCAGAAACAAAACCCATCTTAATTACTTGAGGCAAAAATCGACATAGAGTAAAAGTCAATGAGCTCTAAATTAAGACAAAAATATCAAAAAAGAAGAAAAAACACTACATTAGGGGTACTAGACAAAAATGAAAATTTAATTACTTTTCGCATTAGTTAAAACACTTTGAAAGAAATTACTTTCTCATGTTTTAGTCTAATGTAATGTTTACAACATCGTGTGTACAAAAACGTCATGTTTCCAAACCCAGCAGAAGTTTAATTTTAATCTCTGTATGTATTTTTAACCTTTAATAGTCTACTAACATGTTGCGTAGGTTTCCTTGATGTTTTTTCAATTGATAAGAATTCTCAAAGGAAACATACAATCATTTTTAATGGCTCAATATAATACACCATTAAAATAATTAAATGTAACAATATACCGTTTAACAAAACAGAGACAATACTCCATGCATATTTTTTATTATTATCATTCTAAATAGATTGTGTAGAATATATCTAATAGAAATCATATGAACTTTTTTAAACATTTGTAACCATGGCAAACACAATTCTGTTTTGATTTTCTCATGCATCGAATGCCTAATCGGTCTGACGTTTAAATTCTAAAATATATGTGTCTGTTCAATCAGTATCTTAGACATTGCGATCTTTAAAAAACATATAACTAAGACTGCGACATATGTTAAAATAAAACGAATTAGCATTGGCAGTGAAATATAGTGTATAACACAGACAACAAATTAAGTGGTCAGCTGTAATTCCATTTTAATTTTAGCAGTGTAGACCACAGTCATATATTGTGAGATTTATCATCAGTAAAGGGACAGTAAGAAATGTAAAAACTGAACAAAATGTTTTACTTATTTACAGTATGACTTACATAGAAATTGTTTATAGGGACTCCACTGTTGTTTTTTTTTGTTTTTTTTTACATGACGGGACTGAAAATATTTTTCGAGATTTGATGCAGGACAAGGTCTGAGTGCACAATTTCAGATCATTCGTTTTCAAGAATAATTATTCTAATTGTGACAAATGATCATCTAAACCTGAAAAGCAGGGCAAGTTGGCAACGCTTTTCACTTCGGTCGAGCACAAATTTTTTTTTTAATTTTTTAAGTATATTTCTTAATTATCTTTAGCATATCTTTTTGTATACGTTTCCCAGTTGATCTATGTAAGTAAGTCGGATTTTATGTTTTAGGCTTTCTGACCAAAGTGTACTCCTTTTAATGTTTCGGTACCCCTAAGAAATAGAATAATAAAAATATGTCGGTCTGTATTGTCCAACAATATTGAAATAGCACTTCATTAACTTTCGTAAAGGTCATTTGAAGAAAAACAAGAGCTGTCGGTAGGACAGCACGCTCGACTATTCTAAGTGCTTGATAGTAAAAGAGCCTTGATAACGTAAAATTTAGAGCTTTGATAATGTTAAATTTTCTAAGTTCACAAAAGGGCTATTTTTTTTATAAATCTTGTTATAGGCCTTAGAGACAGTCTAATTATACAGTATTGGCTTGACTATTCGGAAGGTAATAATGTCACAAGGGTGTTTTATTGAGTATAATAATACTAATTACCTATGAATACATAAAATTGACAGAAAAGGTACAAAGGCTTGTTATTAAGATGTTTTATCAAGTAAATCACTGCTTTATTATTATGAATGCATATAATTGTCCCAAAAAAGGCACAAACCCTTCAGTAATTATAGAGATAACAGCTTACAAGCAAAACTTTACCATGAATTTCTAAGTTGAAAAAGGGGAGAAAAATCAGCCTAAATGCAAGATAGAATTATGGATCTTTGTCAGTGACCTACAATGATGACCCTAAATGCATATGTGAAGTTTTAAATAAATATCTTTAATAGTTATTGAGATATGTAAAACTTGCATGTAAACATTAACCAAGAGACTAAGTAGAATAGGGGATATGAATCAGCCTTAATGCAGGATAGAGTTATGGAACTTGGTCAGTGACATACAATTATGACCCTCAAATTATGACCCTAAGTACATGATTGTGTAAAGTTTCAAGTAAATATCTTTGAAGACCTTTAACCTTTAACCAAAATTTTCTAAGTTTCAAATTTAAGGGGCAAATAGTTCTGCAAATATTGCAGGCAGAGTTATGCAATTTTGCAAACTGATGTACATTGTTACTATAAAAAAGTATACTTTTTAAATTTCAATTGAATATCTCAAGCAATAATTGAGATATTTGACTTAACAAAAAAAACTTTAACCAAAATTTCTAAGTTAAAAAGGGGCATAATTCTGTCAATATTGTAGGCAGAGTTATCCAACTTGTCAATCTGATGTACCTTGTTACTATAAATAAGTATTGTAAGTTTCAATTGAATATCTCAAGAAATAATTGAGATATTTGACTTTACAAAAAACTTTAACCAAAATTTCTAAGTTAAAAAGGGGCATAATTCTGTCAATATTGTAGGCAGAGTTATCCAACTTGTCAATCTGATGTACCTTGTTACTATAAATAAGTATTGTAAGTTTCAATTGAATATCTCAAGAAATAATTGAGATATTTGACTTTACAAAAAACTTTAACCAAAATTTCTAATTAAAAAGGGGCATAATTCTGTCAATATTGTAGGCAGAGTTATCCAACTTGTCAATCTGATGTACCTTGTTACTATAAATAAGTATTGTAAGTTTCAATTGAATATCTCAAGCAATAATTGAGATATTTGACTTTACAAAAAACTTTAACCAACGCAGACGCCGACGCGGACGCTGACGCCGACGCCGACGCCGGGGCGACTACAATAGCTCTCATATTCTTCGAATAGTCGAGCTAAAAACACACTGACTCTAATCTATCGATTATATTTGCTAAGTTAAACATCAATGATCAGTGAGATGTAGTGTACTTGTATAGATGTCGGACTACCGATCTGAAGGTCTCTGGTGCGATTCCTTAACAACACCATGTTGTGAAATTTATTTTAATTTACTTGCAAGAATTTATTTGAAATTGTTTTTTCAAACCTGTAATAAGAAGACGTTTTAATTAAGTTGTGTTTTCATACACAATTATATTTTAATTTCATTACACTATCTTTCAACGATTCTCTTTGTGACATTATATGCAATCGTATACGCTTTAGCGCATACACGCTATAAAGGCAGTTATTTAAAAAACACTGATAGTACACACAACAAAAAGGTTCGAAACAGTTTTAAGAGAATGGCAGTTTTAACATTATAATAAATTTTTAAAAAAATCGTTGAAATGGGAATCGAACCTACCAGTTTACGTGTACAATCTACAAGTGAAAACACTTTACCAACTGCGCTAACAGGGATTTTTAACTTAATATCATTTTAACAATTGGATATTCATATCGATTTACAAGTAGATTTACGAAATGTACCGACTGCAGGGTCAAATGCAAGAGTGCGGGGTGAATGTTGTTGGTCAATATCATTTTTAGAGGCGGTTTACTGATACATAAACACTTCTCATGCTATAGAATTAAAAAGGAACTTTGTCAATCTACTGAATTAGTATTACATTAGTCAGAATTAAAGCTTAAAAACTCAAAGTATCATTGAGGGATGTGTATGTATAATTGACATTTCTTGTAAAGCAAAAGAATTTATCGTATAATTATAATAACGAAACAAGAAGACACTTCAAACGATTGAGACAATATCAGCAAGTGCTTTTCGTTCAAAACAAATTAACATTTCATTTCTAAGAATTGGCCTGATTAGAACTCCATTTTTCCTGGTACAAAATACCGTCTGATTGAAATTAACGAGATTCTCGCAACTTATTCCTACAGAGGGTAATGATGCATGAAAATAGCATTTAGTTTTAACGATTGAATAAAAGACAAACGGACTCTATCAGATTCTAGAATCATACGAAACAAGTTCTCAATTAGCAAACATTTTGTAATTAGGGATAAGTAATGGACATTTGTCATACAAACAGCGCAACCTATTTTGATTAGTACTTGTATATCAGCTTTATGTGTGCGAAATCTGGGGCAAATAAATTTTCCATAATACCCTTAAACATATCTTACTAATGTCAATAGATCGGGAATGTCAGCATTATCATGTAGTTATATAATTGTTTGTATTGACCATCTTCTGGACTTGCATGATAATTGATTTGTTTGATAACTAAATATTGATAACAAAAGTGACTTGAAAATTATTTGGTATATTTTGAAAGCTAAATCCAAAACTGTACTACTTTTATCTTGTCCTTAAATCAACGTTAAAACGTCGATATTATTTGTAATGGTAATTAATGAATCATTTTGTTCTAAAACAAACAACCGCATAAACTGTCATTGTATCAAAGAGAAATATGCAAGAAAAGTCACCTTAAATAATACAGAGTACAAGTTATCGATAGCATTGATAAAAATAGACTTGTGTGACGTAAATGCTTTTTTAAAAATTATATTCAAAACAGATTAGAAATTATTTATTCTTGTACAGGAAAGATAATCATATTTCTAATGACTTTGAAACTGTTAAACATTATTTCCATACATGTATAATTTTTTTCTCATTTTAGCGTTAAAGAAAAATGTATTCTTTTTATTGATATTCAATGCGATTTGTTGACTGAAATGAATTTTTAAATTTGATTTATTCCCAAGACAACATACCCATCCTTTATTTTATTTTGATTAATTTTTGCATTTGATTTAAATCATTCCTTACAGCAAACAACACGGTCAAATGATTTAAATATTGATACTGCTGCCATAGAAATGCGTTATTTATTTGATGTATTTTTAATAATAACAATTGGTTTACGTAGGATGGTCCTAAGGGAGCAACAAGAAATAATATAGGAATTAAATACCATATATATTTACTTTTAAAGGTTGAAAAAATAACTTCTTTTATATTCTCTTATTGCATATGTTTTAAGCAAAGTAAATAAAGTGTAATTTTACACGCCTACTAATATAATAGAAAATGTTGTTTTCAGACATTTTAGAATACATGAATATAAGTATTTAAGTATGTGTGACGAATTAGGGTTTTCTGTCTAAATGCAATATAAAATAGTTTGATAGAATCGTAAAATTTAATAATAATTACAATAATTATAATAAACAAAAAAACCAAACAAAACAATAAAAAAGAAATGATAACTTTGTTCCGTTTACATGTGTTGATAAATTTGTGGCGTAAAGGGACTGCACATTACAAATTTTTACAAACGTTGTCAAAGCAAGCAGAGGAAACATAATCAAGACATACTTACATTTCATTTTATTATTTTCTAAAAATCATTTTTGGCATATTTAGTTTCATTTTATGCCCTAACTAATAAGAAAGGCTAATTTGTTGTTGCCCGTCCGTTCGTCCTGCTGTCATGACGGAATGCATTTAACCCGTAGACTGACAAAACAGTGGAACTTTGAGGAGAGGTTCTTCCGTATCTTATGAGTAGATAATTGAGGCAATCGTGTCTTATTGACACATTTATATTTTCAATATAAATTTCATCAATTTATATATTTTAGTCCCAACCATAATCTGATGCTCTCAGACAGTCATCATCTTTGGTAATGTTACCATTTCTGATTTATTTCTTGAATCGAATCATATGACCTTTAAGTGATAAAATGTCTATAATTTATATTTTCGTGAGAGCATATATTGAGATGCATATGGTATCAAAGGCATTTTAGTGCCTATTTACAACTTCTTGATATAAACTTAAGTATTTCCCAGAAGAAAATATCGTGTTTCATGCATTATGGTATATGATTATATCTAATTTAAGACAAAACCTGATATTAAAAATACAGAAATATCCGAAAAAGCATAAAACGAATTTGTTTTCAGAAATGACAAACACATTAGCATACAACTTTTTCAATACGTATGCTAAAAATATTACTGTATAACATGGATAAAACATTATAATGTCTCCTCATGTGTTATACATGTACTTTAATTCTATTTTTATAACATTTTTAGACAGAAAATAAGAAAAATATCAATATTCCACGATGGGAACTTAGTTTCTCTATTATTGCGTACACTGGAAATGAGCTTAAAATGGGTTTAAAAAATTCAAATTATCACAGAAACTTAAAATATGTAACCTTCAAATTTCTACCTTGAGGTAAATTTTCATTCAGCTTTTTCCTAGCATGTTTTAAGTTCAACACCTGTCTGTTAAAGTGCTTTTGATGGTTTAAATAGTAGAGATAATGTGAATCTTACATTGAGATGTTTACTGAATTATTGAAATTGAACAACTTTCTGATAATAAAAATGCGTTTTCCACGTTTTCAGCCTGCACTGCTTAAGAGTTTGCCATTTGTACTTTCTCATAAAGTGCATTGATTTTGTTAAATGAACAAAACAGAATAAAAATTTATATCGTTTAAAAAGAAATCATCAATATACAAAATAAGATAAATGAAAAAGAAAGAAAAAAAACATTGAGGAAATGTTTTTATTTAATTCAAATTTTGAATGTTTTTTATTAAATAAATTTCTTTCTCATATATATATAATATTTTGATATATTATACTTAATTTATATCAGCCATTTAACAAGTGTAACGAGTTTATATTTTTAGCTTTTTTTAAAAACTTTAGTGTTGATTTCTTTGTTGTTTTACTTTATTTTTTTTATCTTTATTTTATTTATTTCATTTCTTTACTATTCGGTGTGTCCAATAATATTTTAATGTGAAATGTAAATAATTTAAATAAAAACTACCATCGTTTTAATGACATTTATTCCGTCTTTTCATCACGGCATATCTGGTCCTTTGATCCAAGTACATTGTCATATAACCTCACGTTGTATATACACTCAAGTTCTGATCAATATGGTAATATAAACGGGAATACCTTCTGAATATTATTTACTATTAATAGGCAATGTTAATAAAATAAATATGGATTTCCATGTTTCAAGATATGTAAACCTTGTGACCAGTATTATTCTACAAAACCAAGATACTTATACAATGCGAAGTCCAGTGGGATCTGAAGAAAAATCTTGACCATTTGTTTATAGTACACACAACTCCTTCAACAAAGGGGGCATTTTTACCTTAACCTGCATTACGTGTGTAATGGGTTAGCCCAGCTTTGAATTTAAAACATTCCATTATATTTATTTTCTAGGGAGCCATATTATCAATATATAACAGTAATCTTCCACAAGTGAAATGCTGGTCTGAAATGCTGGTTAAACTACACGCACAACTGATTTGACATAATTCTAGTAACTTAGCAAAGCATAATCCGTCTGATTCAGGCATATTAAAAGGCTCAGCATGTAAGATATTACTAAATCAAGAAGTATTATTTTATTAACAATTTCTGAAAGGTAAATCATTCTACCTAGGCAATTAATAGTTCGTTGTAGTTATTAGAGATAAAATCAGAAAAAGACGGTCCTTTTGCGTTTTTTTATTTAAGCTCGATTACGAAACAAGTTCTTGCAATTTATATTAATCACTTAAGTCGGTTTCCTGGAACAAACCAGTGCTGGTGTCATATGAAGAAACATGGTCGTGGCTCGATTAGGGCTTAAACCCATGATTCAATGGTTGTGAGGCAAACTCCATAATCGCTAGGCCGCCGCTCCCATTTAGAACACTATTTGATATGCACAATTTATATGTATTTATTATAACGACTTTTGGGCATCATGGTTAAATACAAACCTATTACAAATGGATTATTTTAGATCATTTCTGATCATTTATTCATATAGTTTTCTGGCAAATTTAGATAACTTATAATTTGATTGCGTGTGTTTATTGTTGGTTTCCGAAATAATGAGAGTATTAGTTTATTATGTCCTGTTTATATAAATGATAATGTATAGGTGCCATTTGTCTTTTTTGCTGATTCGGTAGATGACAACAAATCAGCAATAACTCATTGTTTTTATCGGTTTTTGTAGGTACTAGTGATTGGAATAGGTTTTATATCGTAAAATGATAAATTCAGCAAGTTAGATTGACTAATGTAAAGAATGCACGATGTCGTTATTGAGTGAATTTTAGGCAGAATTCTATATGACAATTAGACAAGTTTAATGTAATTGTAAAATGATGAATACAAATGCGCCTATATTTCTTTTTTACATGCTATTTCTAACTACAAACAATGCCGTCTTTTGTACATTTCATAACGCTTGATGACATGAATACGAATATGGGTTATCAAAAATGAAAGGAATATTATAAAAAGAACGGTATATAAAACTTGATGGGAAACTTGTTAAGAACATTTTCTGTTTTGTGTCATGTACAAGGAATATACAACTATGACTTGATGTCCCAATCCTATCATATCCGTTGAAGAAAACACAAACATTATACCAAGTGATATTTATCTTTCTTGTCTTAAAGATGTCAACAATCCATAGGTCAAGAGAAACGTTCGAATGATACATGCACCTTTTGATACATTTTAAGGAACAAAGCATCGTTTTTGAGTGCATTGTTGTAGAATTATGCATGGTTCGAGTTCAAATGGGCAGAAATATAATCACGAAGGCTGATAGAGTTAGTTATTATTGATAAAAAAACAAAACAACATTTGAATAATAATCCGTGCATTATTATACAATAAAGCAAGAAAAAATATTATCTATTTCCCTTCTAAACTTGCTAATAAAAAAGAGTATAAAAAAATTATTGAGAAATAAATATGTAGAACTACAAAGTGCATTTTTCCGACGTTATTTGGTTTATTGACGGTATCATATCACTTTGTTGCTAAGAATATAACGTGTATTTAATTATTAAGCTAAAAGACAAATAAAATGTGTCTAAAATCAATTGAAACCTTCAGTGAGCCATTTTATATTGTTATCGTTCATTTGTGAAAGTGATCCTTCTTTCAGATCCAAAATATAATATTAATAAAGTACTAAAATGTGTGAATTAATAGCTCCATGGGTATTAATTGCACCCAATTAAAAACTTATTATCCCCAGTCCGCTTTGTAACGTTCTATATAGCTTTAAAGTATTTCCGTTATCGATTCCTATTAGAAAATTTCACTATTAAATTTATAATAACTACTACAATTTTTTGTGTATACATAAAGCACAATCTTTTTGATCTGATTTCACCGTGAATCTATTTTTAGAAACGCTTTGATCAAGTTATAAGTGGCTAAATAAACACTCGCGATAGCTATTCGATAAAATAGCATGGCTGGTGTCATTTTCTGAGACAAATATTCGATGGAATCAGATATGTAAATTGAGACGCCTTTTACAATTCATAAAAGAGCATTGGTTCATTTATTGCATTGGACATTTCATTCCCAACATGAAGCAACCGTCGTTATGTTAATTTTAGAGAATATAAAACAGTTTTATTGTAACGTTTTTATGAAGCAGTTTATCATTCAAATCTTTTAAATGATATAATGTAAATTATGAAATATATGCATCAATGTTGAAAAGCTTTGGTTAGAGTATTTTATCGCTGGCCATTTAAAGATATAGATCCATATATTATGAAATTGCCGGTTGTAATTTGAACAAATGTTTTATGGTTTTTAATTCACTGGAATGATTATAATAACAATTTTCAATTATCATATTCACGACAACCGATAAACAAAATAAGCAGTTTCTTGATCACTTAATCATTATAATTATATTAACATGTTTATCTCGGGGGGGGGGGTACCATTGAGGCGTTCATCCCTTTCTTGCCCTTTCTTTCATGTAGATTTTACAGCTTATATCTGCTTCTTTACTAAAGAATCGGGAAACAATATTCAAGCAATAAATCTCAAGTTCTCGTTCTCTTTTCATTTGTTTTTAATGAGCAACGATCAGAATAAAGCCCGAGTTGTTCAACTTTTACTGCGATTTAGGTATTTTACCGTATCCAATTCATCTGTTATTATGCCGCATGCTGTTTATATGTGTTTTTCAAATGTTAAATCAGTTCTGAGACTTAATGAGCTGCGTTTACAAAATGTAATATGATGCATCAAATCTTATCTAGGCAGCAAATCAACCAAACATCATTTTCAAATAGAAACGAGGTGTAACTGATTTCCATTCGATTAGTTTATACGGATTTATTTTAGTTCGATTGTGTTGGAAGCTATTGCCTTATTAAAACAGTCTCGAATCCGTTCCTGGAATCAACCAGTACTAAGCAATGGATATAAAAATTCTTGTTCAAGGAAACAATGGCTTGACACTGACGGGGTTTGAACTAACGCGACCAGCGATTCTGAGATTACTAGTCCGACATCTAAATTATTGTAAACTCGTACCATATTGTCATATTGCATAGGCCACAATAATAAAATATTTACGAACTTAATTAGATACTAGTTAATATCAATTACGAAATTAATTGCAAACCAATATGTAACCATATATATTATATAATGTCATTCTATTAAAGTGAATTGGTTCATAATGGAATTTTTGAGTAGGTGTAAGTTACATTATCCGATATAACATTACTTTACAAAGCAGATAATAACTTGTTTTAGAACAAAATGTTATTAATCATCATAGTAATGCTCAACTAAATCAAGTACAACTCGATCAACATTTATTTCCAAGAAATATTTCATATGAGTATACCTGTAATGACAATTTCTATTTTTTATATTTTATAAATTTTTATTGATACTTTTGGAAAATATGTAAATTATAGACAAATCCACTTTAAAACAGTATGCTGTTATCATAATTAAACATCTTGTCAATATAAACATAACCAAGGCATTTGAAGAACACAATAACAATCATTTAATTATTTTGCAAATAATTAAGTCAATAAAAGTAATATTAAAATCATTTTATCACAAATTAATGGTTAACATAACATAATATTATGCTGTAAAACAGTTAGTTTTGTCTTATGTTGTTATAGTACAAATACCAGATTTTGAGCATTGCTTTGCTTCAAGAAAATATCGCCATATCAAGCTTCATTAAAAGGCACAGAACAGGAAGCTGGTTCTAAAATTACATTGATTATCACGATGTAAATCAATTTTAAGATCTCCCCTAAGTACTTTCTATTAAAAGGGCCCCACTGTGAGCAGGTGAGTTTGTTTTTGACATGCATGAACTTATGTCTTGTAACTTATGTACCATGTGATGAAGGTCCAGACCTATATTTCAGATCGTTCGCTCTCTCTGATTTTTGCATAGTCATTGTTTTTATTGCGCAAAATGGTCGGATATGAAAACCGTCTTTAACTTAGATGCTGGCTAAGAACCGCACACACAAATACAATTAAATTTTGCGTATATTTTTATCATCTTTTGCAGATCTTGTCTAAGTCCTCAAGTTGATCTGTGTAACGTTAACTGTTTTGGAACATTAGGGCCACATTAAAGGATCTTATATTTTCTAAACATTACATTCTTTAGTACATCTTAAAAACAAACAACATTTTCTTCTCATTTTTATCGAAAAACATGTGACTTTAGAATACTACTTTACGGTATAATTCACAGATAACTTAGATCAATTAAATTAAATATAAAAGCCATACAAAAAGGGGTCATGACTTAAGCATGGTTCAAAGTAAGCAATTAGACGATCTAATAATGGCACAGGTAATACTAAATTATTCTTAGTACAACATGTCAACGGTTAACTAATTATGGCAAGTAATAAAAAATGTGACCTCATTGTACCTACTTTCTTTATGCAGCGACATTATTACCTTTTGACCACAAATACATTAACGCCATACGTCGCCTGCCGAACATGACACTGGCTCTTAAACTTTTTTTCTTAATTTCCCTTTAAGTTATTTTTCAGGAATTCCAGCCATTTATTTAATGAAAATATCTGACATATCTTGCTGGTGTATTTGCAGCACTTTTCAAATTTTATGTAAATAATATTATGTGAAGAAGCATAAGTTTAAACATTAACTAGTGAAAAAATGCTTTCATATTCCTCTTATTCGACTTTTATATGCTTTAAAATATCCATCTATATGCTATGATTCGAAACGAATGTTTACTGTTTTCTTTTATACGTTAACTCATGATAATAAAATATGGCATTAAATTCTTAAATGAGCCTCATTTCAAATGTAACATTTATTTTCAAAGGGAAATAACTGAATAAGTAATCCTTCCCAAACACTAAATTATAATCGGTTAAACAAAAACAAAATAATTGTTGTTTTTAATGTGTGAACTGAATTCTTATTTCGTAAGGTGAGCTTTGAAATGATTGTAATTTGATAATACAATTCAACATCTTTCTAAAAATATATTGAATAACATGAAAAGCCTTTTAGATTTAAAATCAAATGAGTATATATCCCTGTAGTGCTGATCAAAGTACGCAAAATAGAATAAGAGTAATCTATTATGTTACTCCGAAAGTATATATTTTTCTCAGCGCTTTCATTTCCAAACAAAGTGTTGTTTATCGGATTGCCTTGCAATTAAAACTAAACTCCTACAAAGTATTGTTTTTGTATTCACGTGTTTAAGTGATCACGAATCAAAAGCCAACGTGACTTTTCTAAGCCATTTCAAAATTAAATATGTTTTTACAGTTTTAACGCCAAAAAATCCTCATCCTTTATATTCAGTTTTTTAAAAGCAGCAAAGTGGAAAGTTAACGCACCCTAATACTTAAAAACGTTTAAAAAATTTGTTTTTACAGAAAACTGTTTTTAGAGATTTAATTTGACACTGTGCATGTGTTAAGCGTAATGAAACCTTAAACACATGTCTGTCTGTATTCAATGCAGTCAAGGCAAATATCAGCATATCAATTGAAACACAAAGGGAAAGTTGTAACATTCTGACACATTAATTTTAAAAAAACAATGTTTAAATGAGATGACTCTGATAGATTGTTGCCTTAAAAGAGGATCTAAAGATGTGTCCATAATGTGAATAGCTGTTTGTCGGACAAATGACACGGGTCATGTAAATACAACTAATTAAGCGATTTTCACAAGCGAAGAGGATGATTTTGAAAATCTTCTTTTGAACAGCAAAATGACAGAGAAATAAAAAAATCAAAGCACAGAAGGTGCTGAATTTGTTTGGGTCTCAGAATGTAAGAAAGGTGCAGGTTGTGAGATTATATGTATAGTGCCACCAATGCTTTCCAGCGTTTTAATTGTAGTAAATTGGCTATAAGACTAATTGCAACACTGATATTCAATCCAATGTTTATTTGACTTTAACAATTTGAAAAAAAATGAGTTACCTTTACTGGGATTTGAACTCCAGACCTCTCGCTTCCTAAGCGAGCCCGAAAACCCTTCAGCCACGGTGAATTTATAATGTGAACGGGCTGAAGAAAACCATATTATTCTAAATTAGGGCTTGTAACGACTTAAAACTGTTGTTTAACACAGATGTAAATAATCCTGGAGCTTACTATAAGCATTTATATTTATAAAAAATCAAAGTGCTGCAAGTTCTGTGGTATTTTCTGATCTTTGCAATCTAAATCGTACTGTATATCTGTATGCATTTTCCTTTTTAGGTTTATTTTTATGTATTATAATTCATTTTGCAAGGCACCAGAGTTTGATACATACGGAATTCTGCATAACTAGAGTTGCATCAAAAAATAATTTATGTTCATTTTTTACGACAGTCACACTTTATCCTTGCATATCATGGCTACTTCCTTAACAAAAACACTTAAAAAAGAATTTATCAGAAAAAAAATTGTCCTCGATTGGGTTTCGAACTCGAGACCTCTCGCTCCCTAAGCGAGCGCGTTACCACTGTACCACGGAGAAGTTATATATAGAAATTCTGAATAATATCAAGTCATTCTAAATTGAGAACTTCCATTGCATTTCGGGTTTGTAATCCTTATTAATTTCGAGGTATTTTGTTCAGGGTAATCCTGTTGTTTAAAATTGAAGTAAATATTTTAGCGAAAATCCTCTTCGCCCAAAACAGTCCGACATGTAGAATCTATATATTCCACTACTCGGTTTGTGTAGTATTCGGTTATAAATAGTATTTTCATTGATAAAATCATATTCATCCGCGTAATTTGTGATTGTGCATTTATTGACAATTCTATAAGCCAACGCTATTGTTTAACTTTAAATGCGTTGTAATTTGTTGGATACTTGTAACAAAATAAAATATTTCTTTCTTTTAAATCGCTAGTTTTAAGCTGTTTTGAGAACTACTTGTTGTTAGGTTTGTTGTAAACTTCTGTGTCAGAGATTGAATGTCCGCTTTGTATTTAGTTATTTTCGATCAGAAAATACAATAAAACAATATTAGAAACCTTCGACCATTCGGGAATTACTTTGCTTGAAAATTGATGCGCCTGTCTTTGACCATCTTTACGCAGTGATCTCCCCTGAATTTTTCGGCTTTAGTGTACATACAAAAGGGAAGTAACCACTTCAAAAAAGTGGACTACTTTCGGCATTTGCAAATAAGAACATTATACTCTGAAATTTCGCTACCATTATTTGTTTGGTCTGACGACCCAAACAAATAAAAATCAATTTGCCTCCCTGTTATTTATAATTATATAGGATTTTGTATGTGCAATGTACATAAGTTACCTAAATACCAATTGATGACATACTAATTTAAATAAATAAATACCAAAATTAATCTTATGATTCACGTATCTTAAGGTATAAAAGACAAAGTTATTGAATGTATTGTAAGATATATGATACTGTCATATAAAAGTCATAAATCTGTGTTCTAGATAATGATGATTAAAAAGAGTGTGTCGTTTATATATTTTTTTTAACTAAATCTCCAAGATATTATATCTGAAGACGAGTCTTATTAAAATTATGTTTCAATAATTTTTATTTGATCTGCATGCATTATTACCACAATTTATATATCAGTTTTTTCTTTGTTATTATAGCAATAACTTTGTTAGATTATATGACATTTAAATAACAACCTCTTGTAATTGGAATATGAATTAAAATAAACAAAGTGGTTTCGGAATGTTTCTGTCTTGGTTAAAAGAGTACCGTAATTAAAATACGTTAAAGTTAATTTCATTTTCAAAGAATATGTTTGAAAATCCGTTTCTAAAATAAAATCAGAACTGTAGTAAATTTTGAGTTTAAAGCATACAGAAACATATGAATTTATTTAATATATTTTGAGAAAAATAAAAGATATCTATGCATTGTTTAATTTGTTGGTTGATCTGCCATTCAAGAAGTCTTTTTCTTAAATTTGAAAAACAACATTTATTCTTATTAAGTTTTAATCACTTACTATTTAGAGGGAAATAATGAAACGCTCTCTAAGGCAAACTTTAAAAAGATTTGGAAATTAATCATGGACAGGAGAAAAAGGCAAATATCAGCATAGTTTATGTGGTCATTGCAAGTCATACACATCAATATTTCACTCTATAATCTAAATTAAGAGTAGGAAATCTGTAGCTTAGAAGAGGTTCAAATGTCATGAATATTCTACAATCAGTCATGATATATAATGAAATATATAAATTTTCTTACCTGGTGGAGTACTATTTACAACCAAATGAGGGCACATCACCGTGACGTTCGTAACTGGAAGGCTTGTATTATCCATGTTTATAAGTCCAACAAGTTCTTTTATCACACAGATTATCTAATATATAAAACTACTAAACATCCGATGAAATCAGAGTTTACATCATATTAGGTTAATTCCACGCATTCTACTTAATCCTTCTCTATTTTCTACACTTATCGTATTTTTAACACTTTTTTCTATCAGTATATCAGTTGTTTTTTTTTTGTTTTTTTTTCTCGTTTACAAAATATTCCAACTATACACGTCCAGATGAATATTAAATCACATTGTTTTTAAATAGCCGTTTAAGACACTATTAATATATTCAAATATCACAATGGCAAATAATATGTCATTGTAAACCGCCTTCGATCTATGTTCACATGTAAAGCACCACTGTTTAACTGACGATATTTTCCCAATAGCATTGATACCTTTTGCAGCCCATATCTGTTATACATTCAATATCTGACCAAAATCGATTAGTTATTAGTGTTTAAGATACACAAAACTATTCTTTTGTTTCACAATTAAACGATTTATCAAAGCGTTTTTGTATTACTGGTCGCAGTATTGTTAGATTTGACAGGGTCATAAGATAAAATCTCACTATACTCCATTTAGATATATAAATATTTTTTATCTTGTAATATATTTTCTTTCATTCACTCATTCAAAGATAAATGAATTGCATTTACGGATTATACGTATGCCATTAAATATTTGTTTTTATACAGTATACTATGTTTTCCAAAAGTTTCACTGTTTTTTTTTATACTTTGTTTGCTAATTTTATTTTTCTCACCTATAAGTCACCTTTTTAAATCAAATTTCATAACATTTTCGTCTAATATTTCAAACACAATTTTGGCAATTATTATATCAGAAATATTTTTTCCAGTAATTATTCCAAACAAGCTATGTACCACTAGTTGCCTTTTAATTGGCACCCATAAGCACTCAATAAACACATAATTTGGAAATAATACATTCTCCCCTCATAAACTCACATAACTGTCGAGCTGTAATTAATATTGTGCGAGTTTTCCCCAAACAATATTTTGAAACTGTTCTTTTATCGATAGAAGTCTTGTCATTTCTCAGAGTTTTCATCCAATACGCTTCAGTTTAGCATTCCAGTCGCGATTAACAACACTCTGTAAGCTACCTTATGTGACAGAGCTCTTTTTAGCTTTTATCTTTCTCAGACGAACATAGATTTAAGCATACACAACCAATTTCAATGAAATGGAGAATTCACCTTGGCGCATGCCTCCTTTCTGATGACATCTGGATATTTGTTCTGAAAATAGAAAGAATGCAACATAAGTTTTTGTTGTTTTTTCTATATATAACAAGAAATGTTTCCAATAAACATCTGTATATACTTGAACTGAATTTAATGGGTAAATAACAGGCATGCAACTTGAATGAATTTGTATTTTAAGCAAATGTAACATATGTATACGCTTCATGACAATGTATGTTTTATGATTATCGAATTGTTATAAAGGTTGATAGTCTTTTAGCATATGTTACGGATATATTTTTGTTTTGTCTTGTCATCATGTAGATGACACACTTTTTTATGACAATATTGAAAACATAAGGGCATGCATTTTAAAAATGTTTACTAACATCTTAAAACAGATTACTTTAGTGTCAAGTTAAACTCGATTTGATTATGGATAGAACTAAAAATCAAATAAAAGAATCAATGACGGTTGATTAAAAGCCATCATTCTTTGGTTTAAAGAAGGGGAAGACATAGTTTTTATGAATAAAATCTAAGAAAATAGTATTTAAAAAAAGACTAGCAAAACTGTAGAAACCTAAACAAAGCACAAGAACAATGCATGAAGACAACATCATTAATACACGCAAGTCATATGCTTTACACTGCAAGAGTGTACGATATGCCCTCTGAACGATACCTTTACACGTAATCCTTTGTGATCTGGGTTGGGCAACAAAAAATACAAATTTCGGTCAAGGTAGTATTTTCGTCTATAACATTTTTAATTTTTCATTATTTATTATTTTATGTAAACCCTGCTCGTTATAGTAAGAAACCAATACACAGTCTGATTTTTTGAAAGGTGCGGAATGTTAAGAGTAAATGTCTGAGTTGTCAAACATAAGGTTTCCATTTACGAAGGAAATACTGATTTTTCCTAGTAAGATCATATAATGTATTGGTTACTCCACTAGATTAGGCGGACTTTTTATTTTATTCCATGTAAAAAAAGAAATATCATAAAAGTGATAAGGTAAGAACCATTTTGGCTGTAAGATGTATCCGTATTTGCTTTTTTGCCCAACGCAGGCCACAAATGTAAAATATAAATTGCTGCTCTTGATTCATTATTGTGGTCACATTAGAGAGGATTTGTATGGAGACTTAACCGATATTGAATGAAAAGGTTTAAACACTATGATATAAATTCTGATATATGTAAACATATATTTAGTACGTGTAAGAATGGCTGTGGACATTTGGATTAGAAATTAAAAATGATATGGTTTCGGTGATTTACAAGACAAGTCCAAATTTGTAACAGGGTTATTCATGGAAAGTCATTATAGAAATTATGACATAAAACATTTTATTTACAAAATCTTAGACAACATATACATTAATCCGTGAAAAGAAAGAAAACCAAACATCAATAGCAATCCAACAAACAAACAAAAAACCAAAACAGGAAACAAAATTAACACTATATATTTTATTCATGAATTTATGATTGGTTTCGTGTTCATTAACTATTCTCTAGTTCTAACAAAAGAAAAATAGTTTATGGTCTAATTTACACTCCTTGTCTTTTATAAGCGACAATTATTTGTTACCAAGAAAAACGAGGTATATGATCAATTGTTTCATGGTATTTGTAAACAAATAAATCGTTTTATCACACGTTTTAACTATCTTATTTATAACTCTGTACGGTTATGCAGCTGTTGTTCTGAAGTATTAACAGTTGTTTGAACACACAAAGCACGCATATAGTTAGCTTTAGTGTAGACACACCTTAAGACAAATGGTTAGCCCGATAATTTCGGTAAAATGTGTTTTTGTTTATAGTAAACAAACCTTGTATCGCCAGTTTTTATTAGACAACTAATATTATTCTTTCTTTATAATATTGCACGTTCTGTAACGTCGCTTTTCATTGTCTGATCCTGACGCGTTTACAAACTATAAAAACTACTGATGCTAATTTATGAAATAATTTCTTTTTTTCTCTAACAAAGGACAATTTAACAGATTATAGGGTGGTTAAACAGTTCGGATTATATATAAAACTAACCGTTGATATATAGCTTTATAATGTTTTATGTTTGTAACGGCGAACGAGACGTTTATATAGTTTTACAAACTCGGTTGCTGTCAATTTATGAAGACATTTAACTTTATTTTTCTCAAAATAATGCATGCTGTATGATACAGTTAATATTTAGACAGGTTATATGGTCGTACATAAACGGTTGTTTCCAATTTGATTAAATAATATTTCCAAACAACTGTTTAAGGACCATGCAACATGTCTAAAATCTTTATAACTAATGATATAACCTGTCAAGAATATGAAACATTCGTATTTTAATCGTAAACTAGTTATTGCGATTTCTACATTAATTGTGACCGTGTATAAACGTCTACTTTACTCAAACATTATATCAATTAAAAAGAATCATACCTTGTAACTAGGGTAAATGATTTCTTAACATTTGACAACGTTTTCATGAATATAAACTTTAAAGAATATAAACACAAAACAAAAGAAGACGTACTGCAAAACAAACAACATTTATTTCTCTCATGCAGGTATCAAATAAAACTTTTCTTTATTTTATTACTATTTTTGTAAATATATAAGTTTATTGACCATACATATAATTACTCTATTACCCATTTTAAAAATAAACAACACTTTATTATCTTAAATATAATAATTATATGATTGACTCCAATCTTAAACAAAAGTATTTATTATGCTTTGTTTTGTGATACCAGAACAAAAAAAATCGTTTTTGTGAACTTAATCATCAACTCTCCATTATAGATTTACCAAATCGTTCTGTTAAAACATAACTATTTTACTAGGTCAAAGTTTTTGCTATTGTACAATCAATAGTTCTCGTGTTTTCAAACCAATCAACGCGGAAGTATGTGTCACTTTAATTGCCCTTTTCCAACATAAGAGAAAGAAAATGATTACCGCACCATTCAGAGAAACCCGAAGTATATAAAACTTTCTCGTGCACATAAAATGCAGTAAAACTGATAAAAGATTCTTGCAAGGTTATAAATAATCCTTAAACGACAACAAACATAAAAATGTGTAACTATAGAAATAAACCTCGTAGCTGATTCTATGGATACATGTTTAAGGCTAAGGCTTGAAAATAATTTTCTTTTTTCGTCGTGTGAAAAGTGGTAAAATTGAAACATGCTGCTCTACAAGTGTGAGATACATGCTTCGATACGACAAATAGATATAAAAAAGATAATATATGGTTCAAGAACAAAATTAAAAGAGATTGATGCCGATTTTATATAACGTCATATGAAACTGTACAAATTACTTGTAAGAAAAAGACGATTTTCGTATAATTAGATGAAATGCAAATATATGTTGTCTAAAGACTAAAAAATTCATATTTATCTGTCAATGAATAAAAAATAATATCTGATCGACATCAATGCCCATTTTCAAAAATAAATATGCTCAGTCTTACCCATCAACTTTTGATCAGTTATATTCCTAATGGTATATTTGTACATTTAATCTAATATGCTGAAATAAGTTTAAAAATAGTTATAATCTTAATCAAAGCAAACGCTTTTTAATCTTGATCCATTAGTGTAACCCAAATATATTTCAGTAAGTCTAATTAAGAAAAAAATATTGCAGATGATCTTTTAATATATTAGGGATGTTTATTACTAACGAATATATCAAACGTATATTATTAATTTACTAATATCCCCGAACAGAAACCAACATCCCCTCATCATGAAATCTACACCAATCAAACAATTACATTTTATGATATTTATTAATATTAAATGATACATGGTATGGTTTCAGTAAACATGCTGAATGTTAGTTGCTTTTAACATAAGAAAGTAGCGATAAATGTGAATTAATTTGTGACAAAAATAGCAAAATATAAACAAAGAAGTATTTTGACTTCCATGCAAAATATCAATGCATTATAACTGTACTTATTTCCAACAGGAAGCGAATGAAACAGATGGTTCAGGTTATTGGCCAACAAGATACGTTTTGGATACTGTAAAACAACACCAAAATTGAACAAGCTTTTGAGAGCATTTCTTAGGCATAATTAGTCTTTAAATCTTATCTACGTTATTTCAGAACAGTTGTGTTATTACATACTGGACTGGTTCAGATTATTTTGAACAAAATAGTATTCTACAGAAAAAATACGCTACACATAAAGAAACGCAGGATAGCAAAGTTGAAATAGGACATTATTCAAACCCGGTTTCATAGAGTCTGCTTTTGACATACAATGGAAAATATAATTTCCCTCACGCTTCCTAGAACCGGCTTAAGCACAAAATAATTGGAATAAATGATACTGAAAAAAGTATATATAGAAACACTACAATGAAGAAAATAAAAAAAATCAAATTCTTATGAATAGGTCCATGTTGACTGAATATGTAAAACATTATATTATTAAAGAAATCGCGGCTCGCATTAATGTTCATTAGGATCCGTTACCATATGCGCACATCTTTTACGCATACCAGAGGTGCGCAAGTGTGCGTTGACGTTACATAGACGCTTCAATTATGTTAGTTCAAGATTCAAGAAATAAACTTACTTATACATTATCTATTCGTCATATGTTTTTCTTTATCTAAATGTATCTCTTAACACATGTTGCACTGTCTCCATGTAATAAATGTTCAAACTGAATACAAAATGTCGACTACAAGAGTGGCACTGCGCCAAGGTACAACATTCACCTAGATTCGTCTATCACTTTTAGGCTTATTTTCACCTATATTACTAATCTAATATAAAATTTTATCATATTGTATTGAGTTGATAATGACAAAGTATCAATTTGTCAACTATTTTCAATGTTAACGAGACAAATATACCTTCTGTACCTCCATTTATTGATTTCAAAAATGTAAAGAGTGTATTAATTGAAAGTATAAAAATTTGTTTCAAAAAAGTGTTTAGATACAAATGAAACGGTGTAATAGGGACAATGTTGAACAACGTAACGTTAATATTAACTTTACTTAATGTCTGTATCATCAATTTGACAAGAATAAATTGTTTGTACAAATAATCTCCGTTTCCTTTCGTTCATTCAATAATCATGTTATTTGAAAACGGATAAAGTTATCCCTTCTGGATATGAAGTATTTCCAGGGCATAGAAATTATATGAAATACATGGCCCTTCAGTAAAACAATATTAACTTGAGAAAGAGTTATTTTGGTTGTAATTAAATGATATCTGAATGTAATATGATATAAATTGAATTCATGTCAATAAGAAATAGTGATTAGATGTAATTTGTGGGAGGTGATGACCGGTCAGATTAAAAGGGCAACAGGAAAAAATTGTATTTTAGAATAAGTCGTTTAAATGTAGCAGAATGTAATGAAAACTTTAATTATTTTTGCCAAAAATCTTAAGTATTGCTTCGTCATAAATATGAATTTTGCAAAGGTAGTTTCTTTCGACAAAATGTCACTTTATATAATATTCTTAAAGTATTTGTTTCGGCTTGAAAAGTTAGATTTGCACATACAACGTCAATAAGCGATAACGGATGCGTCTTTAATACGAATCGAAGAGAGTGTAATCCTATGAAATTTTTAACAATCTCTCACATTTTAATAGTTTTCTGATATTGGATCATTTCAAGTATCAAACTGAGCTCTCACATTTGACAGAACGATTTAATAAGGAAAATGCATTTCGTGTTGTAAACAAAAATGGTGACGCAAATCGTATTTAACACGAAACAGTATCATCAAAATAATCCTATTTAAAGACATACGATATTAGTTACTGCGACACAAACTAATAGCAAATGACCCTTGTTTAAGCTTGAAAGTAAAATAACGCAACTATAATCATTAAGCATTTTATAGGCAAATAACTATCGCATTGATAGTTATTAATATATAGAATTCATATTTAACAGTATTTAATTAAGCAGTTTTGTAAAAATAATCTGAATCATTTTTTTTTTAAATAATTCAATTCTTAAAGCACACATACGTATTGCATATGTTTAGCTATCTAAACAGTCAACATTTTTGTTACGTCATTATCCACTTCTTGTACAAAATATAAGAAAATTATTTATTTCGCTGAGGAACTTCATATATAAATGTTCACAGGAATGATCGTTCACTGTTTCCTTAATTCGAACATCATAATAGTTTTAGGTTAATGCTTGAAAAATCTTTAAATTTAATATATATTTTAACTTAATTCTGAAGAATCAGCACGGATATAAATGTCGTTGTAACTGCTAATTTTCCTACAAAATTGGAAAAATAAAAGCAATATTATTACCTATTTTAAGAACGCATTAAAAGAGTTTCATGTACTTGAAATATAGTTTATGTAGCTGAAATGCTCGTTAGATAAAAAAAACTACTATATCTTTATCTGTGGAATTGATTCCATTAAAGAAATTTCAAGACGAAAAATTATACCGATTTTCGTTCCGGAAATTACTAAAGAGTTTGAAATGAAAGGATTGAAAATATATTTCATGGGAAGGACTTGATGTTGGTTTTAACTTATAACTTGTGTGCAAAATTGCTGATCATTTCCTCACTCCGTTTTCCAAGAATAATTATTTGTACTGTGCAAAATGAACAAAAAAAAACGATTTTTGAATTTAACTTTGATTATATAACTATAACCCCTTTTGCAGATATTTTCCAATTTAAATGCCTAAGTGAACTATGCCAAACTTTTATTTTTCATTGGAACTCCTTTAAAAGACAGTGAACATTCACTTTACCTTTATAAGCAAGGATATCTATCAAAATCCATCGGTAACATCATATGCAAATTATATAAACGATGCAATGTCGGTCCAAATAAATCGAATGATAGCGATGGTAATGGTAATGAAAGTGAAAGTAAGTGATTTTGTTAGGCCTAAAACTAGCCACAAATGACAAATTTCTAGAATTAGGACAATCTCTCGGGAACAATGTCAACGAAAGTTAAAATTTGCCAATTAGGTTTGATCTAGTCTCTCTATCATGAACATGAAAAGCGCAACATCACTCAAGCCCCTTAGCACCGGCTACAGCGTATTCAATAATTACACTTAAAATATTGGAATCAATGATCCCAAAGAACCAGAAAAATATACACTTGTGTGTCCGTACACATATATACTACATATCTTTCACGGGAAATGTTTTTAAAAAACAACATTATATCAACTGATATTTATAACAACACAAGCAGGATAAAACAATGGTATTCCAGGAAAAACGTCCGTCGGTAGTAATTGTCTGCAGATTTTATAATCATGATAAAATTGCTGCATTAGCAAAATACACTTTATCGCTATTTATGACTTGTTAAACACGTAAGCATAAGTGCTGAGCCTAAAGTAATATTACTGCAAGCATTATTTTTAAAACTATTTTACAGGATATTCCGCTTTGCTAAATTGTTATTGTTTATTGTCATGAAAATGTGGCGATATCGTATATATGTTTTAATGAAGCAATATGTTATTAATAATTCATTGTGGCGTATATTTAGCAAAAATAGCTGTCGTTTTACAGATTCCAGAATTTTTAATATAAATGAATGCTTTAGCACATTTTGAGCATAAGCACAGCACAATAAAGGATGAAAATACATGATCCCACCATTTCTATAAGTTCGCTGTATCAATTGATTAATGCTATTGAATGTATCATATAGCATAACATATTATGTAACATTTAAATTTTAATATTCGGTTTATGTTAGGCAATATTTCAATAAACTTTGTGTTATGGTACATGTATATGAAGTAAGTTTTACGATAAAAAAACATATTATGAATTATTTGTTTTGCAGAACAATTCGGCATTTTGATAAAATCTCATGTTTGTGTTTAATTAATACAAATAAAACATACAGAGACCCCTATGAATAACAGAAGAAGTTTTTTTTTTGCAAAACTCATGTTGAATTACAAATATCTGTTATACCATACACAGTTTGCCTTTAGAAATATCTAAGTTGAAACACAACAACGTGAAAGGGAAAAGACAGTTGCGATTGAATTGAAGAAATCTTTGGCATTTGGCCTCAAATCGGTGAAATGCCCTCACTGAGAAGTATTAATCTAGTATAGAAATATCAAGTAAACACTTTAGGCCTGCTAGTCATAGATTTCTCGACATAAGAAGGAACAATAATTAAATGTAACCTTGTTAATACTTTTAGCCCGTCAGTCACATCTTCTCATCTGGAAGCAAAGTCTCCATTTACATTTTGATCATTAAAAATCTACAGGTCAATCCTAAACATTGTGTTATTTTGACGAGGAATATGTTGTTTCAATAGTAAGAAGTTTTTGCTATTAATGTTACTCATTCGTGAATTTCGGGTATATCTATTTTGGCTGAAAAACACCAACTTCAAACCAACAACTTAATTATGAAATTATACAGAAAGTAAAGTCCATTTTTAATATTGATGATATAAATGGTTTCATCTAAGGTCACTTAAAGATGTCTAGAAAACAGATCATGTAACAAATACATTGGATAAGGGGGCCCAATTACGCAAATGATAACTTAAACAACAACACACACCACTTTTGGTCCGTCTGTCCGTCAATAAAGCGTGTTCCATTCTAACAAGAAAGGCATAGGCCTTAATAGAGCCCCATAATGTTATAGCCAAACAATATTTTTTTTTATACTTTAAGTGACATATTGAAGATAAGGAATGATTGAGTTATTAAAGTATACGTTATAAAGCAAAACTGCATGAATTTATTATGAACGTCATAGAACAGGAAAAACTGTTAAGGTGTAACAAAGATTTACATTTTTTATCTTTTAGCATATGGAATCTAAAATAGTTCCATTTTTCTTATAAATCTGAAATTTATATTCAAAGCTCCTGGAAAAAAACTATTCTTAGTATTCCTGAAAAGTTTATGTGTATCACTGAAACAACTTATGCATTACAGAGTAACGAATCACGCAAATACCTTCATTCAAGACATCCTGTCGTTATATCCAGAAAAAATTTATTTGTTTGATATTTGACTGATCGTAAGTAAAAACAAATCTTACAGGTGTCAAAACAAATTAATCAAAACTCATTCAAACTACTCTGTCAGTATTATTCATTTAACCTTTAAATCTTAAATATAACATGAATCAGACGGATACTTTAGATAAGTCTTGACCATGGCCTATCGCTAATCGTAATTAGCCAGACTATTTAAACCTTTAATCGCTTTATGTTTCACATAATTGTAATTCTACATAACGCTTTCAGAACGTGTGTTTTGTTTAGAAGTGTTTTAGACAAGCGGCTTACAGGAGAAAAAATAACATAAGTGTCAAAAATTATTACTTAGTTCAACTCGTTCAAGGTTTTTTTTTCAATTTTGCAAATGAAAAAAAAACAGCCTTAAGTCACAACATCACAATTAGTAAAAACATTAAAATTATAAAGAAAAAATTGCGAGGTTTTGATAAAAAAAAAAACCAGAACATAAAAGAATATTTTAATCGCCAATAGGGAATAATGCAATATTTAAGTTATTAAAAGTTTGTTATGATGTAAAAATAGTATCAAAGAAATGCAAAGTAATTGCACTAGCCTGCCTTATACTATAATTAAATATCTGCCTCACATCTTTAATATATGATATTAATTTGTAATCATATCTTTTATCCCCTTTGGCGCAAAAATACTTTTTGGGGATAAAACGATGAGAACACCACGGTCCAAAAGATGATTTGTTTGTTATTCATCAACTAATTTTTTTTCTCGACAAAGACAAATTGTGTGCATATCAAAGAAGAATTCATGGAGCGATAAAATCGTATTATGTTGAGGGTAACAACCTGTAAGATAGAAAGAAGTGTGAATAAGATGACATGAATTAATGATAGTATTGAAAAAATGATTTTTACTTACTCGCGATAAAGAGAAGGTCAAGTATATTCATTTGTTTTCATATACGTATTGGAACTCCGTCTGATATTTTGTTATATAAATTAACTGTTGCTTTACTTCTAGACAATTTCTAGGTAAATAAAGTCCTTATAGCTAACGTTCTTTACAACAATATTAAAATGACATTCATGTCTTTATTCTACAGCATAAGATTAATACTTCTAAAAAGACAGCAATTGTTCAAAAGACAATGCTCAACATTGGACTTTTTTAATTCATATACTATAAAAGCAAACAATACACGGATTACAAGGAGAAAAAGAAAAATGAAGCATAAAGAAAACCACAATCATTTTATGTAACGAAAGGATAGAATCAAAATATGCAATATGTTCATATGATTAGTGCTGTTGCATTGAAATACTTGATATGCTATAATAATTTATTTGTAAACGTCTACCACGTGCATTAGAAGTTTTCCATTACCCCATCTACTAAACATTATGAATATCAATTTGTTATTCAATAAACATGTTTTACAATTTGCTTTAACCAACAAACATTTGTCAGTTAAGAGATATCATTTTATGTTGAAGCCATCAAATACATGAGCATTGATAAAAATAGAAAACAATTAAGCAATGTTATTGCATGTTCTTCGCTGGGTTATAATGTTTATGCCTTGCAGCTAAATTATATATAAAATCTAGCACAAACAGACCGATTTATGACAACACTCACACGTGGCATTTAATGAGCGACACTTATACTTTGCCTATTTATAAATTGCTGATTAAAGAAGAGATAACCCTTATAGAACTTAAAACGTAATAAAATGTTGCCACTACATGGGCGTTTATATCTTTGTTGATATAATAGACGTTTTCTGGCAAAACACGAGTTGTTGATATAAAGTGCACACGACTGGTAAAGCAATGAATTGATAAATGGTAAAAACTGGTTTGTTGTTTGAATGATTCTTTGTTCAAATATGCTGACAATTATTATTCGCATATTGTTATAAAATAGGTATTCATCCTTTAGACAAAATTAGTTGTCTACGTGTTTAAAGTCCAAGTGTAAATGATCAGTGAAAATGATCAAATATATTATAACTTGGCATTTTGGCATAATTGTGTCCATTTCCTAATCTTACTGTGACTAAAACATCAAATATCAACGTGACATTTCTATCAATATCATTCCAAATGTATGGGTAACGCTTAACTCGTAAAAGAGTGAGGCAGCCTCATTTAATTTAGATAGCTTTTATATTTCATTATAAGCACTATTCAATATCAATTATTGGTCAATCAAAATTATAATTTTAAATGCATTACTTATTCAACTCATGATGACATCGAAATAATGTGAGCATAATGCCACTTTAAAGCGGAATACAACAAATCATGCAAATATCATTGGCAATTAAAAAAATAGTTGCTTACCGTTAAATAGATAATTGTAAACTGAATATTTGAAGAAACTACTTGGTAGTGAATTCTAAAGCGTGTAGCTTTAAATGTTAAAACAAAACTTTCAAAATTTGCACCGTTGAAATGATTTTTCTAATATTGATTTATTTTTATGTAAAACTAGGAAATTCAAATAATTCCATAATTTCCTTATGAATTAGGTTACTTTAGTCTCTATGATCATGCTGTATGCTATTTTAACTTATTGCTTTTAGTAAGATTTGATACAAAAAATGTAGACGTTTCTCATAAACGTCGCTCTGGGATCCTATAAATGTTTCCTTAATAATTCAATCATATTAATTAGGGGAATAAAATATTGGTTTTAGGTCAAGGTTTATCAAAGTGTTTAATCAATATTTAAAACAGAGGATATATCTGACAATTATGTCGCTCATTTCTAACGTTATTCTTAAACAGTTTCGAGATAAACATGCAGATAAACGTTTATTTGGGCACAAGTAATTTCATTAAACGGCGAATGCTGCTGTTCATAAAATGTATTTCTTTTCCTTAATATGATAAATCAAGAGAAATACAATATCCTGAAAAAACTCTTTCGCGTAATATGCTTTAAGGTCTTGGATTTTTATTATTTTCCGGGTAGATAAACACTGTACAGACAGTCGCTGTTTATAATGATTAACAAATATAGTAAAGAATCAAAACAATCATAAAGGTTGCTAAGCACGGGGAATAAAATTGCAAGCCCTCGGTTTAATTAGCCCATACATTATAAACATAGAACAATAGGTGTGCTGCTATAATAAAAAATACCTAAAGTGTTTATAGACAACACACTTTTATACAATATAATAATTACTCACCAAGCAATGTCAGAAATTGTACATGCTAATATAGTATAAGCGATGTAAGAAAAATGCTTTAAAGATATTGTACGTGTATTTCCATCCATTCAATTGCCTATGAAATTTCGACTTCAATTAATTATTCTAGCATTTCCTTTTTTTAAACGAGACTCCACTGAGGTTTTTCAAAACAAAGCGACTGGAAATACTTTTTTCAAGAAAATGCGGTCTAGACCAATATCTTATTTGCAAAATTTCAGATCAATCCGTTTATTTTTTCATAATAATGATTTTAATTGTGAACAATTAGACAAAATTGAAAAGCTTTTCTCTCGAATACTAGCACAGAAATACACAGAGTTTCAATATATTTCTGAGTATATTTTTTACTTTTTTTCTACAGTTTTTATATATAAAAAAATAATTTTTATGTTTTTAAGTGTTTTTTTTACCTAAGTCAACGGAGTTCTTTAACAAAATGCAATTTTATTTCTTATCCACCCACTTGCAAATATTAACACAAAAATTATGCAATATCTAATAACTGAACTGTCTGTCAAACAACTTAGCACCAATTTATCATTTATACTAAAATATACCTTTTTTAAGATTCGAAAATCGATAAATACCTTATGCTCCATCTCGTATCGCACAGACATATTAATAGGAAGCTTTCGAGTCATTTCCTTTGAAAAATTTAAATAATTTCTTCAATTATGCCTGTAAATTGCTCATTGTCATGCAAACAAAATATTGATGTTGTTATTATGAAAATACTAATAATGAATAAGTGAACGGTTTGTATCGTGTAAATATTATGTTGGTAGTCTGATATTAAGGAAAACATTTTCACCACAGAATATTAAAACCAAACTCTCATAAAATTGCTCTTTACTAAAATTTCTTTAATGACTAATGCACATCAATATGTAATTATACCATTACAATATAAATCCTGATATGTCGAACATTAAAAAAAAATAATAGTGACAAATATTTTTGTACCTGTATTATTGTCTGTATTAATCTCAAGGTACAAAGTTTGTTAATAACACAATCGTTTGAATACCAGCTATACATTAAATTCCTTAACAACTGCCTTATTAATTTGACAAAACAAAATTATTCGTGGAAATGATTTCTTTTTCCGTATACTCACTCAATAATCATGTTATTTGAAATGGATCAAATTATAACTTTGGGATATAAAATATTTCCGGAACACGGACTTATACAAGATAAAAGCCCTTCAGTGAAACAATATTAATTTGAGAGAGTATTTTTGTAATATATCTGAACAAAGTATGAGATAAACTGAATTTTTGTTAAACATAAATATATCTTACATGTTATTTGTGGGAAGTGAGCATCGGTCTGATATAAAGAATAACTAGAGATTAAAATTGTATTTTATTATAAGTGATAGAAATGTATAAGAATGTTACTTTATTTATCGAATCCGAAATTTAGAACAAAGTTTGTCTCATCATAAATAAGAACTTACGAAGATAGGTCACTAACTTAAAGAAATTGTTAAAGATTCGCTATTTTACTAAACAAAAGGGCATGAAACTGAACTTTTTTATTGATAAGGATAGACATATCAACCTAAATAATACCGTAAAAAAGATTTTACAACATTTGAATTATAACTTTGCTTATATGTGTTGATTAGATTACTTTGGTATCAAATTGAACAAATACAATTGAACGAATGGATTTGTAGGTAAAATTAAGAGAGTAAAATTTCGTTTTGTACAAATATTAAGTTTTAACATTATAACATGTAACACAAAACATAAACATACATTTATCATCTTTAAACGGATGCAATTTTAGTACATGCGACTGGAACAATATATATATATATATATAAAACATCATTAATTTTTGAAGCACGGTCTCATAGAATTTTCCAAATTTATATGCAGTGTTACCTTCAAGCTTTTTGTCATCCATTAATATCGCATGAAAAATTGTAAACATTTCTATTAACAAGTCGTTCATTTTTAGCTATCTTTTCATAAAACATTGACCATTGCTATCAAATAAAAATAGCAAGACTCTACGGTTTGAAGAAAAACTATAAGGCCCCAGGAACATAGAACATAATAATAATTTTACATCCATGTTGAAAAAAAATCACCCAGGTTTTAATAAAATACATAAGAGGTTAATCGAACAATAATGTATTTGTAGTGGTATTGATAGTAAGTAGAAAATGTATATTTGTTGTAAATAGACATATTGAAGTATGTTAAAATCTGGGAAAAGGTAACTTCTAAAGCAATAGCAAAATTCTAAACAGTTGAACATTACATACTAGCTTTTATCAAAATCCAACTTCTTCGAGAGAGATAGTGAAAACTGCAACATCACTCTAGCCCCCTAACACCGGCTTAAGCGGTATCATAACGTATTGGGATCAAGGTTTCGAAGAAAAAGAAAAAAAAAACAGTCCTAAGTAGTTTGCTACAAACATACACATTTCCCACACAACAAAGGGCTCTGTTTTTAAACAACATTTTTATAGCACAATGAGCACGAAAACAATACAAATATATCCCAGAAAAGAAATATTCCAAAGGTAGCAATTGTCAACAGATCATATGATGATATTATTGCTGCATTAGCAAAAGACATTGTATCGACATTAAAATTTAATGACTTGTGAAACACGTGAGCATAAGTGCTGAGCTTAAAGCAATTTAACTGCATGCATTATTTCAAAACTATTTGACAGGATATTCTGCTTGCTGAATTGTTATTGTTCATTGGCATGCAAAGGGGATATTGATGTCGTTATAGTTTTGCAATATGTTATAAAACAATGAAAGAAGACATAAAAGCATTTTACAAATTTCTGAACATTTTGATTGTACAGAAAAATGCATTAACAAAGTTGTTACACATTGAATCCACATGGTAAGATGTAAATACGCTGTCCCATCCTTTGCTTGAAGTTCAATGTATCATTAAAATAAAGCTATGGAACGTATTCTAAAATAAGTATCATGTAAAAGCAAAGATATATTATTGTGAAAGTTTGTCATGTGTACTTGTTAAGTTAAATTGTAAAAGGTAAAAACACTTTTTGTATGAGGACCTATTTCGCAAGATTATTAATGAGACGTGAATAACTGCTTTATATTCGTCTTCGTCTTCGGAAATATCTAGGATGACACATAAAAACGTAGCACTGTGCCATTTGACATTAAATGGATAAAATGCCCTCAACGAAAAACATAAATCTAGTAAAAGAATTATCAAGTAAACACTTTAGGTCTGCTAGTCATAGATTCTCTGACTTGAAGAGGAACAATAATTGAATGTAACCTTGTTAATACTTTTAGCCCGTCAGTCACATCTTGTCAGCTTGAAGTAAAGTGTCCATAAACATTTATTTTTTGATCACAAGAAATGTAAAGGGTAATACTGGAAATTGTAGTAATTGACAGGGGGAACAATGTTGTTTGAATAAAAAGAAATCTGTAATATTTGTAACGTATTGATACGATTTAAGCAAATCAATTTCAGCTAACATAAAGCGCCAGCTTCAGCTGTCAATCATAGATAAAGGTGTTACAATTTGAAAAAAACATAACTAAGTATTGACATTTGCCAATACCTCCGTTTATTTGTTATTATGCAATTTTTAAATCCTAAGGTTTAAGGTTTCGATCACGTGTTTGATCTTAATGTTTCGTATTTAACAAGTATTTATTGATTTTGGTGTCTGTTTCTTAAGATACTCTTAGAATAAAATCAAACAATGATTGTAATTATTACGTGTTTACATATCTTGCATAACTAAGATAAACAAATAATAACAAATCCTGCCTTTTAGTACAGATACAAGACAATACCACGTGTATCTAAGTATTTGATCTTTGATTGATCGTACAGAACAATAAATTTTACATGTGTCAAAACAAATTAATAAAATCTCAATCAAGCTAAGCGACCTGTCAATGTAAGTTCATAAACGTTTAAAACATGTGAAGTGTAATGGAAGGATATTAAACAATCCATAAACCTTGACCTATCACTGATATCCAGATAATCCAAGTCATAATCCGCTTACTGATTCAAACACATAATTGTAATTCGGAAAAAGGTTTTCAAAACTTATGTTTTGTTAAGAGGTGTTATAAACGAGCAGCTTATAAAATAGAAAATAACAAAAGTGTTAAAGACTGTTACGATTTCAAGCCCAATAGAAGATTATAATTCAACTTTTGAAATGAAAAATACTGTGATTCGTAGGCAAATAATATCTTTATAGATAACCTTCTAGGCGACGATATTAACAGCCATGTCTTTATTCCATGACATAAATTGATATTATTACAAAGACAGTAAAATGTTCAAAATACAATGCTCATCATTGGACTTACATATTTAGGATATTAGGATTTCATACGCAAAATATATACAAGTGCTCTTACAGTGAAATACAAATGCACTTGATATGCAATAATAATTCATTTGTGAACATCTTTCATTTTCATTAAAAGTTTGCAATTATGCTATCTACTAAACATTATGAATATTACTTGGTTATATTAATAAACAAGTTTTACAATATGTATTAACCAACAAACATTTGTCGATTAATAAGCATCACTTCATGCTTAAAAATGAAAACAAGCCAATAAAATCATGACAAACATATGCATTGATAAATATAGAAAACCAATTGAACAATGCTATTGCATGCACTTCGCTGGTTTATAAATAGTTTTCCTTCCAGCTTAAGTTTATACAAAATGTACAACAAACATATTGTTAAATGACTTTCACGGTGTATTTAATGAGCGACACTTATGGTTTGCCTATTTATGAAGAGCCGATAAAAGAAAGAGACTCTCTCAAAGAAACAGTAAAGTAAAGTAATAATGTGTTTCCACTATAGCGCTTTAATACCTTTGTATTTTTATAATTGATACTGCCACGGATATAATAAAAGTATACAGAAGACACATAACGGGTAATTAAATGGTAAGAAATATACTCATAAAATTGTTATTTTTTTACAGTAAACTCTATAATGAGTTATGCACAACAATTGCAAAGGATTTTTTGTAAAATGATTAAAATTAGCTGTGTACATTAACGAAAGCCATACAAAAATAGTTGACAGACTTTTTGAACGATATGTTTCAAATATGCAATCTCTTTGAAATAAAACATAGTGCAATCAATCTAGCACGAAATAAATGAGCACATAACATTGAAGTGTAAAACTGGGAAAAGGCAGAGTTTGTTATACTTTTGGGATACTGTGTATACATAAATAATAAATAAGATATCCTAAATTATGTTTCGACTTTCTGTGTCATTTAAGCTTTTATATATAAAAACTATGCATTTAAATGTTCAAAATAACAATCAGTCGACAAAACAACAGCACATGTCAAATAGAATGGGGCATTTATTAAGTCCATTTAAGAAACCAAAAAAATGAATTATTTTCCATACGGTCAAAACATTTCGGGGTAGATTTTACTTGAAATTTATTTTAATCACTTTCTCTATAGCTAAAACGTTTTGTTGTAGATTTTACTTGAAACTTTATTTTTAAAAAAGCAAAAGATCTAATTGAACATTTATTTCATTTAAACCGAAATAAAGTACATATAAGCGGAGGTTTCGATCCTCATCAGTAGAAGAAATGTGTATTGAATAAATATATAAAGAACAGAGTAAAATGTAATATCACGTAGACTAACTCATGGATACTTAATCAGTCTATTCATCTACATTGAAATGAACTTTACACATTTTCAAAGTAATCTGATTTAAATGGCAGAAAATCATATAATAATCGGGAATAGTTCACGTATTTATAGAGAAAAACGGAATGCCTAAAATACGTTCAAAACGAAAAAAAAATGAAAATGTTGAAGGTTTTTCGGTTTGATTGATCCTGTTCATGGGTGGTACTGGAAAGTGCAAGTTTGTCCACGCCCCCTAGCACCGGCTTAAGCATTTAATGTCGAACTTGTAAAAAATGACCGCCTGGTAAACGCTTAAACGGGACTTCAACTTTCTATTGTCAAAACTGTTGAAGCAATTATAATCATTATTTTATTAAGAAAAAATCACAAAAGCTTGAATTTAACAAAATAGAGCATTAACCCTTGGTATTAGGCAGGACATTGACAAAAAGTTTGCCCCTACATTACATACGTTGGTAAATAATATATATTAAAAAGAAAAGATTAAATCGAGGGATTAAGATTATATGTGACCCACATTCGAGTGCAAAAGTCAAAGAAATGTAATCAGCTTGAGGTATTTAAAAGATAATAATTGCTGTTTTCGATTTAAGTTTCGTAATAAGTGTTTTTAACAACTAGGTGTTATTCTAGCAGAAAACACAATGCAAAAGGTGACATGAGCGTAAGATCGTTATAATATTATTTCACTTGAATGATGTCTATCAATCGAGAGTGCAAAGATTAGAATAGTAAAAAAGTATCACAGCATTTGGAAATGGTAGCTTTATTATCTAAAGGGTATAACCTTGAAAGTTTTTACCCGCGTGGGAAATTCGTATTTGTCGATTGAACACAAGTGATATTTTCTGTTCATCTTTTTTTTTCAAGGTTTCAGTGGCTTCATGCACGTTAATACGTGAATACTGTGATATAGTTTATAAACTATAATTTTATGCATTACCACTTAATAAAATATAATAATAACAAAATAAAAAAAATAATTTTCGAATATATTCATAAGAAACAAAGAAAAGTGCAACATAAATAAACCAAGTACAAGTATAAAAACTTGAAGGGGCAGATACAAATAACTTCACTGAGATTAAATACGGCTGCATCATCTGTGAAAATAAAATAACAGAATAAAAATTCAGAAATGGAAGTTCCAAAGTATATGTTGTATTTTGATACTTTGAAAGAAAAAATACAGATTAATATTCAATATGAACTTACATCCAAAGTCCTAATATTTCCAAGACAGATGTATAGCATATCTGTTTTATGTTAACATAATTCGGAACATGTTTATGTTTTAATCCATTAGTGTAATACATTTACATAGACAATTCTTGTCGTGACGCTTAGCATAATTATTGTAAAGGAATTATTGATGTACAATAATTACGAACCATTAATCAAATTAAATCTGGTGTCAAAAGTTCAAGCAAAAGTAAGGAATATTTTAACTGGAAATGTTTCAAGAAAAATGAACTTTGTATCGTGTGGAGGCCGTAAAAAGTCACCCCCGAACATTCAACTAAGTAAGAGAAAAAAGAACCATAATAATGGTTTAAATGACTACCTTTTCAATGATGTAAAGATATAAATACATAATATACTTTACGAAATTAATGTCTACACTTGAATAATCATGTTGATTCTCATATTTTTAAGGTCATCTAGAATACGAATTACTTCTGTTTTAATACAAATTAAAGTAAAAATGTTACTTTCTTTGTTTTTCCTTTCTTCACAGCTTTTGAAAATATCGATAAGAAACTGGAAGTTTGTTGTTTTGTTGTTGTTGTTGTTGTTTTTGACGACAATATCAGTCATTAATCGCATGTAACATGTTAATTATTACTTAATGTTTGAAATATTTATAATATTTTCTTCAATTCTTAGTACATTGTCCTCAAGTTTGATTGTCTTTGTCCGAGGCAACTAACTTTAACAGTAATTGTTTTCGTTTTGATTGCTAAACCGTGAGCAATATTTTATATCAGAAAGTAATATCCGTCCAAATTTATTCTTAACAATATTCTTTTTTCTTGGGAGTATCTTGTTCTCCCCTTTAGTTAAGCGAAACTAATTGGATACATAATATTGTCAAATGCGATCCTCTCAGTCAAATAATCTGGATTTGAAGAGTTCTGTTTCTTCGTCGTAATCAACAGTGGTAACAAACGAAAATTCTCTCAACCACAGACAAATTGAATTAATGTCAAGCAGTGGATCATTTAACGATAAGACGAATGATGGATGAGGACCTATTAAATGTGATAAAAAAGGGGAAACTAAATAACAGTGCAAGTTTGTAACGGCGTTTTTCATTGGACGCTTATACGACTATTATCTTTATACACAGTTTCTGTCAAGTTAAGCATTATGTATTGCATATTTACATAAAATAAAAGTATTTTGCTGTATTTTGAATTAAGTATTAAATATATTTGACAGTTTATATGGCCAGAAATCAGAAGATGTTTATTAGATAGAGATAATATATATTAATTTATTTTTAGTTCAAAAAACTGGCTGTCGAAAGTTTATAGACTTGCATTTATTTTTAAGGTCTGCATCTCAAGGACAAAAACATGTGCATGCTACTTTTTGTATATTTGTTTTACACACTATAAGTCTTATCTGAAGCCGGTGCCAGGGGGAAGGAGGGTGAACAGTAGATTCCAATAACCACTATCGTCCAAAAGAAGGCTAAATTAAACCGAGTTTGTAACATTTCTAAATTACAGTTTTGCTCTTCTTTGTCGAATCTTTTTTTTCTCTTTTTTGGAGATGTCGGATGTATCATACAAAGTCTAACCTGAATATTCTTTACATACTTTTTTGAAGACATTATCTCTCTTTAGTGTAACAATCATTATCTGTAATTTCGTCTCTTATAGACTTATATTATATAAATAACACATGGGTTTGTGGGTAACAGTAAAAATATCATCCCGAGAAAAATACTGTTACCCGAGGCGTAGCCGAGGGTAACAGTATTTTTACGAGGGATGATATTTTTACTGTTACCCACAAACCCATGTGTTATTTATTTTATTACCCCGAACAAAAATACTGAGATGATCTGAAATTGTCAACTAAATCTAACTGTAACAAAAATAAACCAAGAGTAACAATAACTAAACTGTCCTTACCTTTTAAGTTTAAGTGTACTTTACTGTATGCTTACTTGAGAAGTTTTCTTTTTCTTTTATTCTTTAAGCATGTGATGATATCTACAAACCATAAACACACAATAAGCTAGGTTTTATTTAGGAAACAAAACACTAACCCATTTACACGGTTATGATCTGTGAAATCTGATCCTTCTGTTTCCAGAATATTCTTAGCATGGTTTTTGACAAAATTACGATGATATCCTATGTCCACCATATCTGTAACGTTTCACTGATTTAATTTGTTAAATAATCCTTTGTTGCATGCTTAAATATTCTGCATGTACACAGTTTCTGTCAAGTTAAACATTATTAAAAAAAAAGTATTTTGCTGTATTTTAAATTAAGTATAAATATATTTGACAGTTTATAAGGCCAGAAATCTGAAGATGTTTATTAGATAGAGATAATATATATTGTTTTATTTTTAGTTTAAAAACTGGCTGTCGAAAGTTTATAGACTTGCATGCTACTTTTTGTATATTTGTTTTACACACTATAAGTCTTATCTGAAGCCGGTGCCAGGGGGAAGTAGGGTGAACAGTAGATTCCAATAACCACTATCGTCCAAAAGAAGGCTCAATTAAACCGAGTTTGTAACATTTCTAAATTACAGTTTTGATCTTCTTTGTCGAATCTTTTTTTTTCTCTTTTTTGGAGATGTCGGATGTATCATACAAAGTCTAACCTGAATATTCTTTACATACTATTTTTGAAGACATTATCTCTCTTTAGTGTAACAATCATTATCTGTAATTTCTTCTTTTATAGACTTATATAAATTCTTATCTTTCTTTATTACTTATTATGTGTAACGACAGTATCAACACTTATTCCATGAAAAATTATAATGAAATCATCTCCATTAACACGTTGAGTTGTGAAAATAATACGTAGTGGCAATAATTAGCTTTATAGGAAAAGATAAGATATAAAAATGGACATAAAAAGGAATTAAAAATACGTATTTTATGGAAGCAATTCATTATTGATCAATTTTATGGATTTTTTTCTATGAATTTCTTAAACTGTGTATTGATATAACGTATAATTAATTGTGGAAATAAAAACAGCAGGGTGCTTTCAATGGTGTTGATTGTGCTTTTTAAGAAAGAATGGATTAATCTGCGAGAGCATCTTTCACTCCTTTGCAATTCTATCGGTATTGCATCCAACGTGAAAATCAACGAACAAAAACATTTGAGGGCACAAGGGCAGTGCAAGGAGAGGGAGACACGCTTGATTGTTACAAAATTACTAAGCCTTTATTATAGTCTTGAATCAAAGTCTTAGTCTTGAACCCAACGCAGTAGAGATGTTGTAAAAACAATAGCACTTTTGTACTATAAATGGTTAGCATCAATTTTACTGTAGATGGTATTTACATTTTCATTTTATTATTATATCTTATTAAATATATAGTCTGACTTATAAAATCATTTTCAGGAATTGCTTCGTTCCGGTTGGATACCTTTTGATTTGACAAATCTTTAATACACAATATGATATAAGAGAGGTTTCTTGTCATCGGAAATGATATGTCGTTATCAGAGCGCAACAGCAATGAACAGGTTCGCTGTCTTCACAATTGTTTTATCAATATTTCTAATTATTCTAGGTCAATCAATACAGATACAAGTGTCAATTTAATTGCTCATTTCCACAAATCAAAAAATAGAAGATTGAGTCGTGAGTGCATAATTAGACCGACAAAGAACTACGACCAACGCTGTAAAGTAGAATGTTTATCAACAACACATTAAAGGGCTATATTTAATGCGTTCATATGGAATAATGTAAACCCTTTGAGAAGCTGTTAAATTAGAATTGTTACAGTGATTGTTTAAATTTCTTTTTCTAATAACTCAATAATGAAACAACCCATACATCTCTTGCAAAAAGTCCAGTGAAATGTGTTGATTTTAAGTAGGAGACCATTTCTTGAGCTTTACAATTTTCACGACCGGTCATGAACAAACGGATGTTCAATTTTGCCATTAAAGGCTACCTTTTTGTTAATGCGAATTGTATTTTTTGCACATACACAGGCTTATAACATCTTATTTCAGTTACAATTGTGTCGGTTTCTTTTTGGTTTCATTTGTTTTGTTTTCTTTTTTTCTTGTTGGGTTTCACGGCGTACCACTCACATTCCGTAAGATTCCGACCAACAGCGGTTAGGGGCAAATGTTGATTTTGTATTTGTTAAACCCATTAATATGATATATGTATTTTACCGTGATTTCATTTATGATCAGCTTGTTAAGATAAGAACAAACATCATGCAGAGTTCCTTCTTGGAAACAGCAATTTAGTGCTTAATTTAGAATGCAACATGTGTTTTAATCATTGTTATTGAAATCTCGGTTAATTTATTTCGCTTAATGTTAGCCGAGACCTTACTATACACATCATTGATATTGTATAAACAGGTTAACGAGCGTGTTTGATTAAAAGAAACATTAATGTGACACATGTAAAACTCAATCAACATAATTAATTAATTTTCTGAACTGTTATTGACAACATGTCGTTGGAATTTCGCGTTAATGAATAGCTTTACGATCGCTTACAAGGTAAAACTATAAATGTACTATTAAATTCCGATTTCAGGACATACTTTTTATATATTTCATCTTTATTTTAAAATATTATGCAATATCGTGTCGTTATTTGATACAAAGATTCATGGCTAACGTTGAATTTAGATAATAATTTAATTACATTGTAAACTGAGTTAATTACCAAAACAACTTCTAAACAAGCAAACAAACCCTTACTACGCGGATATCACAGTCGAAAACTGCAAAATCAGTCATTATGTACATTATTACTTTAATCCTGAATCCTTTTACGTCTTTAACTTCTTTCCTATTTATTCTCCTAAAATCTAAGTACATTTGTTTCAAATTTGATTTTCTTGAATTATGAAATGAATTTGGCTCATCTGGAGACACGCGACTTTAAAGCTTTCTAAGCATTTTATTTATTATCAGATATTGTACTGAGGAGTTGCCAGGAACGCTTAGGCTTTTTTAAATTATTTAAAAACTAATATAAATCTTTAAAGCCCATCGTTTATAAAACACACTTTGATTCCATATGGCATTATTCTTTAATTTACTGTCTCCACACTACATTTCCTATAAGAAACGTTTGTCTGTTATCAACTTTTAATCTTAGACCCAACAGATTGAGACCTCATGAAATTACATGTCCCCCCCCCCCCTCAAACGGGAAATTAGCAGAACTTAAGACAATTAATGGCAAAGTGCTTTTTAGCAGACTAATAAACCCTTCGGAAATTTCGGAAATAAAGCAGTGAGTAAGGTCTGCACTTACCTTGTCTCCATTTGCTACTGATTAAGCCTGTCTAGTGACATCGTGAAGCTAATTTTGTAACTGATGGAATGAATTATAGCCAATGGCGTTTCAATATAAATGTTAACTATAAATTTAAGTTAAATATCTTAACATTTTAATGAGAAAAAAAACTAAAACAATGATACAAAATTAGTTGCAGCTTTTCGTCAAAGGATTGGGAATATTTAAGATTAAAGACCACTGCTTCCAAAACAAAATCATTTGTAATTTATGTTGTTTTTTTCTTCAATAACTTCGCTACTACGTAATCTGTATATAACGAATCTTAGTCTTTCAAAGGATTTTTAATTTTAGTGGATGTATTTATTCTTGACATGCTTGAGTAAGTACGTAGAAAAATGAACTTGTCCATAGCTTTCTTTTTATATGAATATTACGTGCGTATGGTTATAACAGCATTCATTACGTGGCTTATAACTGATTTAATCTTTGCAACTTGTAACTTGGAAATAATTTGATTTCATCGCTTTTCTTCATAACCATGTTAAACAACGTTTCCATAGAATTCCATATAGTAATATATCTATAGACATTTGTTTTTGTAATCCAAGTGAATGTTTTAATTTTCATTAGACATGAGATAGCTTTTCTTTTTGATTCACTTTTCCAAAGCAAAGATGATTCAGATAAATAATTACAGCAGAGCTATCTTTAAGTACCCTTTTCCCCATTGTTTTATCAATATTCTTTATTATTTTAGGTCAATCAATAGGAACACACGTGTCATTTTAATTGTTCATTTCCATATTAACAATTAAACATAATATGCTGTAGAATGCATGAAGCCAAAAAGAAAAGGAAATGCATTGTTTAATAAAAACGCTATTCTGATTTTGATAACGAGTAACCACGAAACAAGAAACCATTTCCAGTAAAATTATAGTTCAGATCTGTAAAGAGTATAGCGCTATATCATATGCAATATTTTTTATAAAATTCATCAACAGTAAACTGATATTAGTCTGCTAATATCATGGTCCATATTCGAAAGAGTTGTAACAAAGCATGTCCCTGTTATTTTAACACATGAATATTCTACGTTATTTAAATAGAAAAACATGTACCGGAACAAAATAATTATCTGCTATTTTAAGTAGGGTTTTATCAATAGGCAATGATTTCGTGTATTCACCATTTTAAAGGCAATTTACTTCAAATTTATTCATACATGCATTTGGAAGTATCATTTTTCAAAATTCAAAAAATATTATTTTCAGCAGAGATATAGCTTGATACACTTAAAGGTGACACCACAAAGGAAATAAATTGTTAAATAAAACAGTAACTCTTGATTACATGCGTTTTGGTTTCGATGAACCACAAAAGAAAGAAAGGACACTTCCAGTTACTTATGATTGAAATCAATAAATCGTCAAAACTTTTTTTACAATTTGCAACTAGCTTTTCGTGCCACTGTTTTTAAGCGATACTTGAAAATCATTCATTTCTTAATTACTTTAATATGTGACAAATAAAGGGAAGACAAAACACACATGGAATATCATATCGTTAGATATAAAGTTATCTTTTGTTGTACAAACCGTGTCACAGCTTGCAGCAAGAAGGCACATATTTTAAATTGTTGTTTTTTTTAACCTGAACATACACATTAATTGCTTTACATAAATCAACTTACATTTGGTCGATATTCTCGAAGCAGTACAAGTAATGTCATGATAATGTTGTTTAACATACTTAAGTTTTTAAAGATATTCCGACATTAATCTCGAGAAACAGTCAATTGCCTGTCAAGCCTTCGTCTCTGTTCAGGTCATTAAATTTTAAGCAGTATTCATGCATATCCATGTTTTGCATTATATACACATGTAAAACATTGAAATGTTCAAGACATCAATTTTACATCATTATTGTGTGCCTGCTTGTATTATTTATCTGTCACTTTAATTAGATTTGGAATTACTGGAAATACTATCTGCAATAAGACTCATCTTTTAATAACAAGATAGTTTTAAATGTAGTGAGGTTATTTTCGTATCTCTTATCGCTAATGTAAGCGTAATTGATAAATGGATATTATTACTGTTTCCATTAATTTACACAAAAGCTTCGAGACTGAGATTGGCAACTTCAGCAATCTGCCCTTGTTCTAGGTTGTTTACGCAGGCATATATGCCAAAAGGAACAAGTCTCTGCGCGGGATAGCCAACAAACTATTTATGTCAACATCATGCTTTCAGGTAAAATGAGCTAGAGTCTGTAAAAATGACTTGACAACAAACCAAAATAAGAAATATGTCACCTTGATTTAGTAATATTTGTTTCATGTGACTCTGTAAAATCAAATTATCAATTAAATAAACGTTTGAAAACTGTCGAAAATGCAGATAATAATAAACCTGGTATAATGTTTCTTTCGCTGCAATCTAAAAAATCCTCATTTTGTATCTTAATGTCACTTTAATTGATAATTAGATGTAAATTAAATGAAATCACTGCCAAGTTATAAATACATATTTTCAGTTAAACAAGATTTAAAACAGATAATCAAATTTTGCACAGGTTCATACCATCCTTCTTACTTAATTGTTAAAGAATAATTTAATTAGAAAATTGGTAAGATGTGAAGTGCCATATAATTTGTAAACAGTAAAGGCAATATTATGGTAGAATTCTAAAAATTCAACGATAAGCGCAGCAGACATACATAATTCAGGACTTATTTATAAATTTCGAAGCTATTTGCAATGACTAAAATTATGGACCAAAGACAAGGGGAACTGACATTAAAAATTTAAGTCTTATTATTAATATCTGAAACAATTTGATGATTGGAGGAGACAGAACTTTTTTCTCAAGCATCATAACTGTTCATACATGTTTAACATGAAGCCATCGGTAGAGAAGAACCGATTAATAGCACATCTCATCGAAGTCTTGTGCAAAGAACAGCAGTCAATTGACGATCCCGGAAATATTAAACTTAAAATCACACAGTAAATAGCAGGAATGTATTAGTTTTTTTCGTGCTATGCAACTGTTTAAGATAATATCTGAAATAGTTAAAAAGCTATTCTGTAATGACTTCCTGTATTTTTAGATTAAATGTGCAATTAGGAATCTAAGACAGAACTTACTACCGAAAGCACGATTAATGACATATTTCATTTAATGCAATCAGTGACATTTTAAAGGAATACTTGCCTTTATATCGTTTGATGTGTGTACAACTATTAAACATTCCTAGGAATGTAACTTTGAATTGTTAAAAAGAGTAAAATTCTTACGATTTGCATCGGCCTTTTCAAAAATAAGCAATGCTTTACTCGTGTTATGAATCTTGTACAATTTATCTGAAAATGATACATGTATATGAATTTTCAGGAACATGAGATTTTTATATGATGCAAGTTACTTATTCAAGTCTAACGACATTTTTTATATACTATTATTTATAAATAAAATGAAATTTGCATGTGAGAGTTTTAAATATAGACACTTTAATTTGTGATATTGTTCACTTAACTTAATGGTAACATCATTAAATAAATACTTTAAAAGTAACAATCAATTAGATTACATGTGTGTTCCATCAACTGGAAAAAACATGCAATTGAAACCCATTACAATAAAATAAGAATGTACTGACGAAAAGCAATATTTTAGATATTCGCTCACTTGATATTATTAACAAAACAAAACAAACGGAGCTGCATGCACCGTCCTCAACACGTCAATGTCCTGACAAGTTGAAGGATAAATCAATATAAATTAACTTGATATAATTCAGAAGTGCAAATTTGAACTGAATTTCGTCATTGGCTTCAAGAAATTCTAGTAAGCTCTCTGAATTTCGTTTACCCTTTGAATCATTTTGACCTACATTTGTCATAAATTTATTGAATAATTCACGAAATAATAATATTATGCTTGATGTTATCATTCGTAAATGATTAAGTGTTTTGCTTGATAAAGACAAGTATATTCTGAGAGAAAACTAATATGCAATTTTTTTTGAGAAATAGACGTCTCATTTTGATTTGGTCAATACATCAGCCAATCGCGTTGAATAATACAAGAAACATTATTAACACTAGTGAGGTTGTTGTTGGAAATCTTAAAGATAACAGAACAAAATTATTGTTTTTAAGTGCCACTGCTTTCGATTTCTTATCTATATTGAAAGTGCTTCAATCGCGATTTATCCAAATTACTGTACAAGTTCAAACAAAACAATATTCTTCTCGACTAACATTAAGATGTCAAATGGTATTATTAATATTACTGTTACATTATAAATGGTGCATGCTGCATTTAACAACATAATCAACTGTACATTATTTAAAATATTATGGGTTGTTCGGTAACAAGGCTTTCATTCCAACCAAAATTGTCACTTTCCGGCATCTTGAAACGACTATATGATATCAGTTCTAAATGCAGATCAAATATATAAAAACAAATTACAGCTTTATCAACAAAAGCACGTCATGTGGTATTTACGCTTGTCTGTTAAAAAAGGCGCTACTCCAAAAATATTGCCCCTTGTCTACCAACTACACCTTATTATGCTTAGCAAATATACCAAGTTTCATGCTGATCTCAATATTTAATTTTTGTTTGATAACTACTTAGGTTTATGTCGATGTCAATGTAATGGTATATTAACACAGCTATCTCTGAGTTCTTTGTTTTCTCATTTTTTATCAATATTCCTAATTATTACAGGTCAAGCAAATTAAATACAGACATTGTCATTTAATTGCTCTTTACCATATCTATTGAACATTAATTCATTGTCATTGGAGAAAACACATAAGATAACACATTATTGTCCAATATTGGAGTACAAAAGTACAAAAACGGCGTTACGTAGATCTGTTCAGATATTGTGAATTTAGATTGTAGGCAACCAATAGTACATACTAGATTTTGGCATACATTTGTAAAAATTAGAGCCGCGACTTACAATTTCGATAAAGTTCTGTAAGGCTTTAGCAGCCTTAAAAATTACTGCCTGGACATAGCCATTTCACTTTTTAGACTTTATTTTGAACATAAAAATTTATCTTTTGTAATTAAATCATTGTTTTACAATTTTCTTTAGTATTTTATAAACAATATCGGAAGGATGAGAGTTCGTTAGAAGTTTCGGTGATAGGACATATACTTCGATTATACTTCGACGCAAAGAGGCAAATGGATTCCTGAAAGGGAAACACAATTGAGTGAACCCTACAGTGGGCCACCATAAAAAGTTATAGATGGAGGTCCCGAAACTCGTTGGACAGCAAATAAGATTTAAGCCTTCGTTTGTATTTCGTCAATTTAATGTTTAATGCATATAAGGGAATTTTACAAGACATGTTGAATTGATTTATGGGAGATAATTCAGACATTTCTTTGCTTTTCAAAACTTTCTAGCTTGTATCAAAGAAATCAACAAACAGTATAGAACTGTTTGGCTGTCGGGATTATATGTTTGTCACTATAATTTTGAACTCCCCAAGGAGATGTCTTAAATTAGATAAATTTTCTTAAAAAAATTTCGTGAGATTATTTTCGTAGCGAGTGTAATTAAGAAATGGATAGTATTACTGTTTTCAATTAATTTACACAAAAAACTGTAATAAAGTCAACCATTTGTTTCTAGCGCAGTCTTAATAAACCCCGAACTTAACTGTTTGTAATCATCTGACTGACCGGAAGCAAAAACACCAAACCCTGCATTATTATTAATTTTTTAATTGAGTAAACATGACAAATGTTAAGATCCAACCAAATTTTGGGACGGTTGTTGTAGGTAAATATAGTTACTTTACATTAATAAATCTTCTATTGCACCCATCTGATACATTTTGAAATCAACTTTTAAACTTCAGACACAACCCAGCCACACCAACAGAGCACACAAAACGCATAAAATTATGCATTGTATTGACTGAAACATTTATCTCTTAGACATAGAAGACAAACATGTTCGACAAATATTACATATAAATATGTTGAAATGAACTTAATTTGATCAACAGAAAATATCAACAAACTATGAATTCCTCCTTTCACTTTAGTTAATTTGTCCCCAATTTTTAATTCCTACTTTATATTTTCATGTTTTGATATCTAAATAAAATGTAAATTGCGTGACGAGTAATGAAAATGTAACGTCTTCGAGAAAAAATAAAACCTGCACGATATTAGTCCGTGCAGAATCCTCATTTTGATTTTCTTCGGCATCATCTAAATACAGATTACGATTTTCCTGAATCCCATTAATCAAAGGGCTCGTAACGTTATGTCGATCGGATCCACATTAATCACTTCCCCTAAGAAGGACACTCGCTGTCATTTATAAAACAATGTATTGATTAAGTTGACGAAGTTAACTAGCAAAAAGTACAAATAAAAAATTAAAGCGGGATAAGAACACAGCAAAACAAAAACGATATAATGGAAATAGTTTAAAAAGACTTCCACACTACTTGTTGTAGTTCATAATGGAGACAATATATCTTATTGTTTCAATATATCCTAAGATGATAATCATGATGTTGTTGATGATGGTGGTGATAATAATGATGATAATAATCATCATCATCATAATAAATTAATAAGGAAAGTCGAATTTCGAAAATCGTCTCATGTAAATGATAAGTCATGTATACAGGCATCAAGTCACTATGCGAACATAATTCGTTATATAAATGTTGGATCACACAAATAACCGCTTATGAATCAAGCAAATGAAATACTCAGCTGTTGATACAGAACTAACAGCTGCTTATATTTAATTGAAAAGGAGCGTTCGTAAGTCTCATTGTCAACACTGTTATAAACAGCTGTTTCAACCAATGACACTTAAGAACGGATCTACGCTGAAATTACACAAAACCATTTTAAATGGCCTCGACCTGTTTTATAAGTACATTTAGAAACTTTCAAGTAAATATGACAAACGCAAGGAAGAAATGATTAGCCGAATTGTTCGTCGGATAGATTTGTAGACACCCAGCATAGGATCAGTAAGTATCATTTATTTAGCTTCCTGTACAAATTAATGCCAAAGTGCTTTACTATTGTATATCACTGATTTTCACGAAGGTTTTGACAGTCATCACTTCTTTCTTTTGAAGCCTTATTCGAACATAATATTGGACACGGGTAATAATTTACAAATCGGCTTGGTATAAACAAATTTTAAAACGTACACGTTTTTGAATAAATTCGTTGGTCAAAAGCAATCTTGCTCAGAAATTCTACACACAGAATAAAGTTAGACTAAATAAATTAAAATATTTGTTAAAACACATAGCAACACAGTACAAATTACCTCTTGCAGTTGTCTGAAACTGTGAACGATTATGTCAGTGTTGCATTTTATTCAAGTTGTGCCTGTATACGGTTGATGATGTCTGTGGTTCCCCTAAAAATAAAACAAGATATTGATCATAATAATTTAAACATGCAATTGACTTTCTTTAAACTAAAACATTTCATAAAACATTTTAAAACAACAACATCTTCATTTAATTGCATTATGTGTTTTGAATTAGGTGACAATGTATAAATGAAATGCTAATTGATTTCAACGAAAGTACAGTTAAACGCTTTAGCAACTAAATGAAAAGAACATTTGATAAATTGTATCAGCGACATTTGTTGGATTATCTCCCTTTAATAAATGTGCGCGGTTTTTGTCTGTATGCGTAAGTAAGATGTACAACAAATTCCAGATAGATAGTTCATACCGAATTTATTTGTTTATAACTCGATTTTATAGGAAGTTATAAGGTTATAAACACACTCTTGAATCCGTTTCTGGAACCAACTAGTACTGAGCAATGATTAAACCTTTATTGCACAAGGAGTAAACATTTTGCCATTGACGGTGTTTGAACCCACACGCCTAAGATAACTAGTCCGACGCGTTAACCTATCGACCATGCCGCTACTTTTAGACATTTAGTATCTGTCTCAATCAACCGTTTAATATTCAATACTATAAAAATATTTGTAAAAGACGCAATATTATACAAGATAAATCGTAATGCTTACTCATATACTAAATACTGCGAAATCTTTTTCTGAATTCAGAATTTCAATATTTTTTCATGTTTAAATATTGAATTCTACTTAAGCCGGAGCTAGGGGGCGTGGATTCACTGGACTGTAGCTTGCACTTTCCAGTACCGTCCAGACTCAATCAAGCCGGACCTACGAAATTTTCAATGTTGTTGTTTTTGGCGTTCTTTAGGGATTCCGTTGGATTCTAGTTTTATATACATAAGTAATGTAACTATAGGATCATTATTCTTAACTTAAAAGCACAATTATATGAAGAGCGTCATGCATTTTTTCACAGTGATGGTTCGATTTCAATCAATCCAAGCATTCGTATTTAAAATTGCGTTGGGTGTTTTAGACCAAAAAAAACAACAAAACAAAACAAAAACTATAATTAACTGCTAGTCGATGCTAATGAAACCTTTTAATCAATTTCCTCTGCGCTTTCAACTGTCAGTAAAGCTGTGTCGTTTCTGGTATTTTTCTTTAACATGCAACATCGAGATCGATGCACTTAAAATTATATGATATTATCTTCTTGAATAAGCTTGTCTTCCGCAATGAATTTATCATTTTTTGCAAATGAATTATAAAAAAAATACTGAAAAGAAGTCCATTTGTGACTTTCGTTAATAGGATTGTAAGAAATAAAACATTTTATAATATAAGTTAACAAAAATAGGGATTGTTCTGAGAAAGGGATAATTATGTTTGCTTCTGTCGCGAAAATGATTAAAAATTATTGTATAAGTACAAATGTCCTTGACTTTGCATTATTATGATTGTTTGTTTTTTGTTTTTTGTATTCATGAATCATGTCTCTGATAAAATATTCATAAACAAAGCATATGTCTTGACTTTTATTGGATTTATGATGATATCAGATTTTAATTTCTCTAAAAGATGTTTGGAAAAAAAATCACTGCAATTTATGTTAAGCTTATCTTGCACCAGTCTCAAGAACATTTTTTTCAATTTCGAAACACATCTTTTTTTCAACATATAAACGATAAAAAGGTTAATATGTAAAAAAACACACATTTTTATATGTAAAAAAGACGTTACAAAATAATAAGTGCTTATTTCCCAAAATAAATGTTGTTACATTAAATGATATTATTGATATTAGGGGTGTTAAACACATTTTTAACCAGTTCCAACTATCTGTAAATTCAATAACTGAAGAAATATTAAATGAAATATAATTAAGATCTTAAGTGCCTAACCGGTTAGTAGGTTGATGAAAGGTAGGTAGTTATTTTTAGTGGGGTAAAAAGTTGATTCAAATAGGTTCCACTTGTAACACGTAAACAAGTTGTTAAAACATGATCTTAGGTTCTATGCGTAGCAATGAAGACATTCAAGTGACTCTACTTAAATGTATTTTTTCACATGGCGGACTGGAAATAATTCGTCGACATAAATGTTCCATTTGGTATTGATATAGTCCTATATCTTGCTTACAAAATTTCGGATTATTTGCTTACTCCGTGATTTCAGAATAATTATAAAAAATGAGATAAAATGGTCAAAAATTAATAAGGCTATGACTAGCATAAAAATACGATGTCCAATTTAATTCAGTGTGCATTAATTATCTTTTGCATAACAGGTTGATGTAAGAAATTTAATTTTTATGATTTAATGCTTCGTCATTAGTGGATTAAACTTCTTATATGCCTTACTTTGATATCAATATATTACTACATGCATCTTTGTGCACGAAACAATTACTATTTCTATAATAACGAAAACATATTTCTATCACTAATCAAATTGGTATTTCGTGACATAACATAATATATTTTTATATCATTCACATGCTACAGGAAAAAGCAACAATTTATTATCTTTGCTCGTGTTATTTAAATAGCTAAGACAATATAGAATCAAAGTTAACGCAACTCCGTAATTACTTCCTGTTTTTCTATTCCTGAACGCTTAATTACTGAGAACAAAGAGACAATTAATTGCTATGAATACAATTATTTACACATAGCATATGTTATAATCAGTGTCATGTTACATGTAGCAGTTTTGATCTGCGTAAATATTTGAACCTCAGTGGTTTTAAAAAAGAGTACCGATAACTTAATGGCTGAGTGAATCGTCTTTAGAAATAAAAAAACATTATATATGCAAGATCTTTCAATATAATTTTTAGCTTGACTATTCGATAAGAATAAGTAGAGCTATTGTAGTCACCCGAGCGTTGGCGTCGGCGTCGGCGTCGGCGTAACCATTTATGTTAAAGTTTTTGTAATAGTTCAAATATTTTCAAAGTCCATTGACATATGGCTTTGAATCTTTGCACACTTGTTCACCATCATGACCCCAACCTGTAGACAGGAGGAGGTAACTCTATTAAGCATTTTGACAGAATTATGCCCCTTTTTCAACTTAGAATTTATGTTAAAGTTTTTGTAATAGTTCAAATATTTTCAAAGTCCATTGACATATGGCTTTGAAACTTTGCCGCTTGTTCACCATCATGACCCCCACCTGTAGACAGGAGGAAGTAACTGTATCAAGCATTTTGACAGAATTATGCCCCTTTTTCGACTTAGAATTTACGTTAAAGTTTTTGTAATAGTTCAAATATTTTCAAAGTCCATTGACATATGGCTTTGAAACTTTGCATACTTGTTCACCATCATGACACCAACCTGTAAACAGGAGTAGGTAACTCTATCAAGCATTATTTTTTACTATCAAGCACTAGAATAGTCGAGCGTTGCTGTCCTACCGACAGCTCTTGTTATTACTTTAAGTAAGTCAACAATAAATTTTTTAAGGCCAAGTTCTAGAGAACTTCTCATTTAAACGTTTTCTTTTTAATGTTAATTGATATCCCATAACAAAATATACGGTAATCATATATTTTACTTTGTATGTTAATATGCTGTCCATTTGCAGTCCATCCCTACCCACAATAAAATAAGCTTTTTAAAATTAACTTTTTAAAATATTTTCTATCGATTTTGCTAATGATTGCGACCAAGGAATGCAGAAGGAATACAACGACTACAAAACAAACAAATATATCATTGCTGCATTATTGCAGTTCTAAAGGATTTACTGATGTAAGGTATTTTAAACAGAGATTCTATAATTTAATATCATTTTAGTGAACTAAACTGCATTCAACAGTTCTACAAATACATGCATCAAAGTTCTTCCAAGTGTAGTTCATCTTCATAAAACTCAGAGACGCAAAATGAAAACTTTTAAATAATTGTTAAGAAGTTCTTTGCACTCTGAACTGCAATTTGCATTTCCGTTTGTCTTTAATTGTATTCAAACTTCATTTTACATATTTATTCTTAGACTAGTGAGTAATTAATTGGATATGAAATAAAAATACTTTAAATAATAAGAAAAACATTAACAACGTTTACGTTCTCAATTCGGGAAAAAGGTCCAAAAAAATATTTAGTGTCAGCATGAAGTTAAAAATGAGTATTAAACATTTTGCATATGCTAATAGGTCAGAATTTGGTTAAAGAAAATAAATGTTGCTTTTCTTTCGGAAAAAAATTGTTAGTCAATTTCTAAGTAGCTGTATATGTTAAATTGTACTTAGTCTTGAACACTAATACTGCGATGAGTATGTGAATTGAAAGGAACCTCATATACTTCATTTGCCCCAAATCGTTTTAGTAATGTGGCATTCAGAGGTGTACATTGCTTTTTCAATATAATATTATATTTCTTAACTGTTTCTCGCTTACAACAAGAAAAGATAATTATTGTTTATTTAAGACAGGCAAAAGAGAACGAATGGCAAATGCCATTTCTCTTATTTCTTTAACAATTCGTTATACTAAATTATTACTAAAAAATCAGAATTGTATATACTAAATCTAAATATATTAAAATTACTTCCTTGTACTGGGAAACCTCATGGTTTCATTTTTGAAAGCTAAAACTACTAACAAAAGTAGTTGCTTTTGGCATTTGCCTTTTAATTGCAGATACATTTGATACTATTATATATGTAAGAGATGACAAAAAGATGATACGATGGTATTTAAAGGTATTCCCAAGTAAATGTCAAATAAAAGTGATCGCAATAAAAGTGGTTTAACTAATTTAAAACTTCACTTTGAAAGAAAGGAAGTATACTCTTTAAAATGCACACATATAATAAAACAATATTACAAACATTTGAATTTATTAACGAAACGAACTTTTAAATCATGTAAGCCACATTACAGAATAAAGCTGTCAATTTATTCAAAGCTAATCAAACTGTGAGCCCTTGCTGTACAAACACAGCATTCCTGATATGTACACCTCAATAACACTGACCCCAATGCTGAAATTTCATCCTGCAATTTTGTGTCAATAATGTCGTTTTGAAGATATTCAAATAGTGGCACTTCGGGAGATGTCGCCCACATTACATTGCCTGTTTGTTTTTCTGTCTGAAGTCCGAGACGTTTGATCGATTTACATGTTTAGAACTGTGTATGTCAGGAATATGTGCTATAACAAGGTCTCTTGGTGTTATGAAAAGCAGACAAAATAAAATATCAGGACCCCGATGAATCGACAATGTTGTTTTATTTTGTAATAACATACATGTGTAAGTTACAGCAAGTTCAACAAGGAACCCCGAATCCGCTTCTCGCCTTCTTTTTGACAGTTTTTGAGTGATAAGTAGATTTTTGTCACGTTGCAGGCTGTTTTCAATTGCGACGTCATTATTTGACAAAATACGTATAAGGTGTGCCATTTATATACTCATTCGATTTTTGAACATGTTTAGTTACAAATTAAAATAAAAACATTCGCATTGTGTAACGTACTGAAAAGCGGAACACCGTTCATATTTTGTTTCCGTTTACACCACCATAAAAACATTGGAACTTGTTATAAGAGTCTAGTCTAATTAGAGAAATCACGCGAGCACGTCAATCAAAGTAAAGGTAATCCACATGATATTGCACTACATGCGTTTCATTTTCACGAGAATACACTTGCTACGATATGAGCTTAGTGCTTGGAAGTATATCATATTCTATTATTAACAGTATGTTTATCAAGATAAAACTTCAGTAGTCTCTCTTAATTGATGAATAATTCAGTTTTCTTTTGACGCTATAAGATAAACCGTGACAAACGAAAACGAAATGAAGGCTTATTGTAACTAAAAAAAGAATGTTCCTGTTTTAAGAAGATTGTGTACGTACACATTTGTACTCTCATGAATTAACGTATTTCGTAACGATTTTTTTTGTCAATCAAGATAATAACTTTGAGGTATAAAATGGATGACGTCATGAAGCATAATTTATATATCTGCGTATTTCGTTGACTTGATTAAGACAGATTTACGTCAGAAAGGAAAGGCATATATTTAGCACGTTAAAAAAATCCATTTATTTAGTGATATAATGTTCAGATTCGTTACGCTTACATTATTCATTTCACTAATTCAAATGTAAAATTTATAGTTTCTTCCGATTTTTAACATCTTGTTTCATAAGTAGAAGTAATTGTGTTAAATGAGCTATAAATCGATTGAATTAAAAGCAGTTATTGTAATAAGATATTTCAAAACCATTTCAGATTGTGGCAAGTGTTTAGTATTGAAACACAGGAATGTTTTTCTTTTTTCTTACGAAATGTATTTTTATTGTACATTGTGTTATATAATGATATGTAATTCTCGTGTATTATGTAGTAATTTTGAAATAAAAAGAAGTTAAATTATAGATGTACTTATCTTATCATTTTTATGATATTATGGATTTTACAGACTTGATACATTATATAATTTGTGATTCATCATTTTAAGAGATATTTTTGTTCTTGAAAAAAAGGATCCAACGATATAAGCATTAAATTTGACGAAATAGTTGTTACAATCGTACGGGTATGCTTGATAAAAGCTATTTATAGCTGATCGAAATTCATAGCAGTTTATATCTTGTTGTAATACGTTGATCGTAAAATATTTACCTGAATATTGTGAACAATAATGATTCTATAATGAAGTAGAATAGCAAAAATGTTTTTGAAATTATATCACCATTAAATTGTAATTTAAGACAGACACATTTTCTTTTCTAACCTTTTTCTTGTTTTAACAACATTACAGTAACTTTGCCTACGATGCAAATCTTAAATTATGGTTAGTTGGTTGTATGGAAAAAACATGCAATTTTATTTCATCATTGCGCACGGTCATCATCTAACTTTAACCCATGTGTATCTTAAATCAATGTAATGCTATGTTTGCAAATCTTTAACAGTATCTATACGTATTTTTATAATCTATTTTATTGATACTACCATTTATTTCATCATGATCATCATCGTTGTTGGTGTCATCATCAACACTTCTATACAAATTCGCCATAACGTATTATCATTATCATCAACATTAATACTAAGATTGCACATTATAGTACAATTGCATCATTAATTGTATCATCGTAAGTTGTCCATTAGGAAAACGTAAGTCACTGTTTTTTTAACATATTCTTTCAATCTTAACATATCTGATACACTTTAATTTTTGATACAACATCAATAAATGTTATACAAACAGTTAATGTGTCATTTTAAGTCAAAAAGCAATAAAATTATAGTGTATGTAGTAAACAAACTTTGAGGTTCATTTGTTTCAAAATATTTTAAAGTTTGCATTACGCATTGCTTCTTATTTTTTAATTTGAGTGATTTCCATGTGTGCTCTTTGCACCTCTGTAGGCGAAGATATTTCCAGTAATCTACTTTAACACAAATCTTCTAGATATGAGAGTAAGAAGGTTATTGTATAGTAGGATTCTGTAATACTTTTGTAAGAAAAAAATATCGGATTTTTCTCTGTACTACATATTTGACCTCTTTTGAAAGAAACAATTAACGGGGTTTTCTTTGTACTACATATTTGACCTTTGGCAAATTTATATTCTTGACATACTTTTATAAATCACGCATTTAAATCAAGTTTTCAAAAGAAATAAATTGGCCCGATATAAATGTGATATTATATGCAATTAATAAATGATTTTAGGCAATTCTATGCCTGGTTAAAAAAACAAATTGAAGCTTAGGACCGCTGAAGTATGACACGACTTCTCAATTTGCAAGACGATTAACTCCGTGGGTGATAGCACCTACTTTACAGCTTATATTTGTCACATTTGGTATGCGATGTGAAGAGAAACTCCAATTTAGACTATCTACTCAAGACACATGTAAAGGACTAAAGTATTAAATATCAAAGTGGTGTTGATTTTTAAGAAATATCTTAGACTGCGGGTGTAGTAATATTCAAAACAAGTCCACAATTATTTCATGGTAATTTTACATAGAAATGTACGAGAATCAATAAATATAATTTCCCTAAACTGCGTAATTTCAAATAATTTGTAATCATAAAACAATGTACGAAAGCGTATCTATACACTGCTGTCAATTTGAGGGTACATTTAATTAAATTGCCTTTAAAGTGTGTCAGATAACTGACAGATCATTACTGTATAAATCAAACTTCCATTAGCCAAAGTCGTTGGTGGTAGAGCATATATTTATTTACTATCAATAGCTTACAAATCATGCAAAGTAAAATAGGAACTACGTATCTGACTCCGTCCGAGAAAATTAAAGCTGCACGTCGCCAGATGAGCCAAACTATTTCAGGAAAGGGGAACTAAAATGTTTTAAGATTTTAAGAAAAGTAAAAAGATTCAAGATTTATAAAACGGTTTACATTTAATGTGAATAGTTCGATTAATGACTGATTTAACAGTATATTTAACCATATTTATACTGTGTGACTAACGCAGTAAGGGCTATGTTTGCATATTTTGACCTCTTTTTGGTAATTAAGGTGGACTTTCAGTTTCATTTGCAATGTGTAAATAACTTTCTTTTTTCATTTTGCAATATTTTACTTTTAAATAAAAATTAGCATGAATCTGGAGTCATGCTGCTTTAGAGGGGCTAGGAAATATTCTACTATACATGTAATTATAAACAGTAAATAAATGAAAAAGAAGATATGAACCGAATGTAATTGAGGATACTAAGGAAACTTGGCCTTTTATACAGAAAACCCCCCCAAAAACATCAGGACATTTTCTCTACATATTAAAAACAAATATCTAGCTGACACAATTACATATGTGTATAATGCTCAAATTTTCACAAGGTTAGACTTAAAAAGCATATACATCCTTTCAAGCGCTGAATGGTGTTTATTGCTTACTGGACCAAAATAAAACAGGATAAATGAATTATTCACATTTGCGATAAAAACACTAGTTTGTATGAGAATAACTTTATTTGAAGGCAAAAAAAGTTAACTCTTTACGTAATCTTCTCCTATAACAACATTATATTTTATTACACAATGTATCAAATTGGAATTATTTTACTTTAACAATATAGACCATTACTCAAGCTACTCACATGTATTACGGTTGATCTGTTCGAAATAAAACATCAGTGGAATGACCAAACAAATTTTAAAGACTGCTTAAATATTTATAAAATAATGAATGTTGTTGACCGAATTCATCACTCCTAAGTGTTTGATGTATGCTTTTGTCCAAGATAAGACATAAAACGCTATATTCATTTCAATAGACGTGAGGAAATGCATTAATTTGTTCCCAGCGTTGCGAAAAGCAATCTTTACTCATGTCAAAATAAATTGTATTGTGGTGTTGGCACCCACATTAAAGCATGTGATTAGACTTTATTCACTATTTAATGGCACTCTGAGATAACATCGTGATAAAAGAGGCAACAACTTAAACTATTATTGTTTTATTAACGTACTTATCCTGATGTAGCTTTTATTTCATTAGCTTTTGACAACTTCAGTCTAGAAGCAACAGAATGTTCACATTCTCTTGAATCTAAGATAGTTGGAGTGACAATGTCTTGTTAAAGGTTCGTCCTTTACTTTTACGCTGATTAATCAAATACGGTTGAAAAAATGTTTTGCAATCATTAAATGTCAGAAGATATTTTACTTAATTTTGCTGAATAGAATCACAAATTATAGGATATATAAGATTTACGATGTAAATAATATTTATGTTGATGATCGAATGCAAATATAATGAATTGATTCGGGAATCTGAAATTTAGAAATTGTAAAAATGTTGCCGCCGAAAAAAACTTAAAAAAAATATTTGTTATTTATTCAAATAAATAACAACGTAATGAGATAAATTAAAATGATTAGATAAATGGAAACGCAATCAAAATATTAGAAAATATTTTGGTCTAACTTTCTGTAACAATTTTCGTTTTACCTCATTGCATTTGCCTCACATCAATCAAGATCAAATAATCATACAATGCAATCAACTAGAGAAGTAACGCACATATGCACCTTGCATACTGATCGTTATCAGATAAATTTATTTTAAACAAACACCGTTCATTTTCATGCGTTTTGTTGTGAAAGATCTAATCTTTTTAGACAGCTAATGATGTTTTCTACCCCCTGATCAGAAGTCTCATGTAACGCTTGTAACATCTCAAAGAGCTCCTCTGTCAATTACAATTAGTGTTCTAAATCTTTTTTGTTTGTTCATATTTCCAATGTTATTAATTTGAAATAGGAATAAGGTATGCAACTTTTACCTGTCGGATCACATGTATTTACTTAATATATTTCAAATAATTATTTTTATCGTCTGCAAGTTGATTTAAAAGGTTAATGTTTTGATAAAAATGAAAAGTGAAAATGTATACATTAATTATTTACAACAGCCGAAATCAATACACATGACTGTACGGTTGTAACTTATAAGAATAACAACATGATTATGTCGTCTTAACTTTGAAATAAAACATTCATATTCGTGAAATCGTAAAATGTACGTTATTATTCATGTAAGCACATTTTGATTTATAAATTATATCAAAATAATTATAAAGAATTTGATACGAAAAAAATACTAGTTATTGTTTAGATCTCTTTTCCGCCTGAATGTCCAAATATTTCAGAATTATTGTTAACCAATATCATTATACAATTGAATTATGGTAATGCATTGTTATTTTCTATCGATATAGTCTTGTGTGTGCCGTTTTAAGTATATAAATAACTATTCGTAACTATTTGTATGAAAATACAAAAATACAATATGAATTAATGAGCAAAGTATATATATATTGATTCTAAATGAAGATTTATGTCGTCATGTCGTTTTATTCTTTGCAAATCTCACAATCGTTAGTTAAAGAGGAATTAAATCTGTCATAAAGAGCGGTACACTTAGAAACTGCGTAGGATTTGCACACAACTGCGTAGGAGAGATATGACATGCACATTTCTTTATGAAAAATTACATTTTTCTTTTTATTTTTTTTAATTTTAAACATATATAATATGATTCGTGTTATTATTTCATGTGGATATGACAGATGATATAATTATAAAAATATGGATCTACTTATTAATTACTCTTAATACTTATTAAGATAATTTAATCTATACTGTACCTTCTTAGAGATAGAGAAAGCGTCATCATATCAATGTTAAATTTATATATTTTTTTTTAATAAACTGAATGACTGGAATTTTGCACGTGCATATTTTTACTTGACATAACTTGTAAATATCCGACCTTCTCCCGATTTGGTTCAATACCCTTAATTGTGATTTATCGGTGTGGCTGGATTATGTCGGCGAATGCGTCTTGTATTGCTGTATTGCCTTGTTTAACTTTTCCCTGGTTTTTTTGTTTTAGATCATGACAAAACAAACAAGAACATTTCAAAAGTCTAAGTTTGTTTGCTAATTCAGAGGAAGGAGTTTAACCTATTTATTTATATTTAATCATGCTTGGAAGTTTTACATATATTAAACGCAACACAGATTCATTGTTGAGATGCTGTCTATATTTGAATGCCAGAATTCGTGTAGGAAAAAGTATTTAAAAGCGGCGAAAGGTAAACAACGTTTAGACAGCTTACCAGATGATGATAATCAGCAAATTGTAGAAGAAGAAATAAAAAACAAAGAACACTATTAATAAAGTGCAAGTAATTCGTTGAAACGGATTATAAGTGTCTGGTCTAATTTAACAAACTATACCCATACATCAATCAATAGAACAATAAACCAGATAGTGCTATTTAAGGATCTAAGTGAATTGCAAAATCGTTAATTGTTGCAGCATTTGCAGAAAGCCAAATCTAGTTGGAAACGAAGTGTTCTAGACAGTTAAAAAGAGCGTATCAATCTATCAGATTATATAATTAGCACATGGAAGACCAAGAAAATGAATGATGAGCATGACTGTGAGGTATAGTAAAGTAAATGACTAAATAAATAGATAAGGAGTGTATAAGTTTCAAAACATGTAAAGAAAACACTTTACTGTATACCATTAAATTAAAATTGCATTTACCATTGGTTGCTATGATATACTCATGAACCAATAACAAAGCTAAAACCAAAACTCACACACAAAACAAAGTAAAGACAAACAACAACAAAAACAACACACAAACAAACAAACAAACAAACAGAAAAATAACCTATAACAAAAATATTGAGGTAATCCAATCAGTTTAGAATTTGTATGACTGTAACGTATAACTGGTTTGCTATGCATGCAATAAATTTATGTACACAATTTTAGATTATTTGTCCACACTTTAGTTTCTAAGTGTAATTTTTTTTCAGAATCAAAATAATAGATAGCCAGTGAATATTAAAAGATATGTCCTGACTTGCTTTAATTTCTTATTAACCTTACTTTGATATCAATATACTACTAACTGCAACATTTTGTAAGACACAATATCTATTTCTATAATAATGAAACAATCGTTATACCACTACTCAAACTGGTATTTCGTGACATAACATAATATTTTCTTTTATCATTCACATGCTACAGGAAAAAGGAACAATTTATTATCTTTGTTCGTGTTATTTAAAATGGCTTAGACAATATAGAATCAGCAACTCCGTAATAACTTCCTGTTTTTCTATTCCTGAATGCTTAATTACTGGAAACAAAGAGACAATTAATTGCTATGAATACAATTATTTACACATAGCATATTTTTTAAATGTTAGCAGTTTTGATCTGCGTAAATACTCGAACCTCAATGGTTTTAGAAAATAGTACCGATAACCTAATGGTTGAGCATTGTTTTATTTGAATCGTCTATAGAATTAAAAATTAATATGATATATGCAGTGGCTATTTTGTAAGATCGTTTAATATAATAAGATTACTAAGTCAACAATAAAATTTAAAGGGCAACTACTAGTGTATTTCTCATTTTAACGTTTTTTTTTTAAATGTTAATTGATATCTCATAATCAATTATACGGTAATTATATATTTGCCTTGAAAGTTAATATAACCTCAATTTGTAGTACACACTTTATAGCCATACCCCTAATAAAATTAGCTTATAAAAAGTAACTACGAGTATCATTGCAATATATTTTGCTAACGACCGCGGAGCAAGGGATGCAGAAGGGATAAAACGACCACAAAACATTCAACTATATCATTACTGCATTACTGTAGTTCGAAAGGATTTACTGGTGCAAGGCATTTTAAACAGGCTTCCGATAATTTGATATCATTTAAAGTAAACTGAACTGCTATTAACGTACTACGAATGAATGCATCAAAGTTCTTACAAGTGTATTTCCACTTCAAAAAGCTCAGAGGTACAAAATACAAACTTGTATTTAATTGTAAAGATGTTCTTTGCACCCTGAATTGTAATTTGCATTGCCCTTTGTCTTTTGTTGGATCTTAACTTCTTTTTCATATTAATTGATAGACTAGTGAGTAACGTTATTGGACATGAAATAAAAATACATTAAATAATCTGAAAAACATTAATAACGTTTACGTTATCACTTTAAGAAAAATGCCTGGAAAATTATAACAGAATGAGGTAATGTAAAATAAATGGTACAAAACTAGTTTTGTAATAATACAAATTAATTTTAAAAAATGCTTAATTTTGTACAGTGATATACTTCCTACAGACTATTTAAAATATTTTGCTGATGTAAAACCATTTAGCGACAGAATGAAATTTTAAAAATGAGAGTTAAACAGTTTGTATCTGTTTAAAATATCAAGAAACAAATCAGACGATGGTTAAAGACAATAAATGTTGTTTTTCTTCGAAATAAAAAAAGGCAAGTCAATTTCAAAGTTTTTGTATAAGTTAAAATGTACTTAGTCTAGTACACTTATATTGAGATGATTATATGACGGAAATGGAAACTGGTATACGTTGAAGTCAAAGTCATTTACTCAAAGTCGTTTTAGTAATGTGGCTTCCAGAGGTCTATATCCGGGTTTTTAATGTATGTTTTTGTACTATTTGAACCGTTTTTCCCTTACAACAACACAAAGCAATTATTGTTTCGCCTAAGACAGGAAATGAACACTGGAAGGTAAATGTCCTTTCTCTAATGACTTTCCCAAAATGGCGTTTAAATTAGTTATACTAAATTTTTACTAAAAAAGTTATTTGGTACTATGTATAGACTAAACCTAAATATGTTGTGAACAAAATATCTTTACAATTACTTCCTTGTACTATTAAACTTCATTGTTTCATTTATGAAAGCTAAAACTACTAACCTTGGCATTTGCCTTCATTTGATACAATACTATATGTTAGCGATGACAAAAGATAAGATGATCTTTAAACGTATTCCCAAGAAAGAATATTTCTTAAAATCTGAAGAAAATGTCAAATAAAAGTGTTTATAATGAAAGTGATTTAGTTTACAACTTATACTTTGACAAAAAATATATTACTCTTTAAAATGCACTAACTTAACATAACAACAATATTACACACATTTGAATTTATTTACAAGAACAACTTATGAATCAGGAAGGTTTATTAAATTGCGAACCCTCTCTTTACAAACAAAGCATTCCTGATATGTACACCTCAATAACACTGACTATTATGCTGTTAAACTTCATCCTTCAACTTTGTTGCAGTAATGTCATTTTATAGATATTCAAAAAGTGACATTTCCTGAAATTTCCCCACTTTACATGTACATCTGTATTTGACTGTCTGTTTTTCTGTCTGAAGTTCGAGATATTCGATCCATTTGCATTGTTTTGAACTGTGTATGTTAGGAATCTGTGCTAGAGTGCTATAACAAGGACAAAATAAAATATCAGGACCCTGATGAACCGGTAAGTGTCGATTAATGTTGTTTGATTTTTTTAATAACATACGATTCCGCTTCTCGCCTTCCTTTTGGCAGTTTTGTCATGACAGGTTGTTTTCAATTGCGACGTCATTATTTGACAAAATACGTAAAAGGTGGCTCATTTACATATTCATTCGATTCTTGAACAGTTTTAGTTACAAATTGAAATAAAAGCATGCGCATTTTATAACGTACTGAAAAGCGGTACACCGTTGTTTATTTGGGTAATTTTTTGTTTACACCAGCATAACATTTTTGCGATGGTATCAGTATGCATAACAGATCAACAACATCTTTTTATGTCAGAAACTTTATACGGGACAGGAGAATGAGAATAAATATAAACATTATTTTGACAGGTTACCAGATGTAGTTGATCAGCAAATTGTACAGAATGAAAATTTACCGCCAAATTCTACTGAAATAACGGTAGTTATTTTACAGGAACTTGTTATAAGAGTCTAGTCTAATTAGGGAAATCACGCGAGCACGTCAATCAAAGTAAAGGTAATCCAGATGATATTGCACTACATGCGTTTCATTTTCACGAGAATACACTTGCTACGATATGAGCTTAGTGCTAAGTATATAATATGCTATTATAAGTATGTTTATCAAGATAAAACTTCAGTAGTCTCTCTTAATTGTTGAATAATTCAGTTTTCTTTTGACGCTATAAGATTAACCATGACAAATGAAAACAAAATGAAGGCTTATGGTAACTAAAAAAAATGTTCTTGTTTTAAGAAGATTGTGTGCGTACACATTTGTACTCCCTTGAATTAACGTTCTTCGTTACGAACAATGTTTTTTGTTTGTCAATCAAAATAATAACTTTGAGGTATAAATTGGAAAATTGGATGACGTCATGAAGCATAATTTATTTATCTGCGTATTTCGTTGACTTGATTAAGACGGATTTACGTCAGAAAGGAAAGGCATATATTTAAATTAGCACGTTTAGAAAATTTCATTTATTTTAGCGATATAACGTTCAGATTCGTTACGCTTACATTATTCATCTCACTAATTCAAATGTACAAATAATAGTTTCTTCTGATTTTTAACATCTTATTTCATAAGTAGAAGTAATAATGTTGAATGAGGTATGAATCGATTAAATTAAAAGATAATATTCATTTATTGAAACAAGATATTTCAAAATCATTTCAAAGTGTGTAAAGTGTTCCGTATTGAAACACATTAATGTTTTCGTACAACAAGTGTATTTTTATTGTACATTGTGTTATGTAATAATAAATTGTAATTCTCTTGTTATGTAGTAATTCTAATTTAAAAGAAGTTAAATAGTGGATGTATTTATCTTATCATTTCTATGATATTGCGGATTTTACAGCCTTGATACATTATATAATTTGTCCTCAAAAGTTTACTTACCACTACCCTACGTTGTCGTTATTATTACATTTTAACATTTTATTTATATATAAGTATTGCTTTTCTTGTGCATCAATCTTACAACCAATTTATTCATAGTCTTGATAATCATTACTAATGCAAAGGTTCATCCTAAAAAAGAACCTCTTAACACAAAAATATATTTGCATGATTATAGCAAAAATGAATTGTATTTCCCGAATATTATAAACGTTCTTAATGTTTCAAACTTTACAACTGTTCTGTGTAGATTTGGCACTTTTGAGGAATAGATATTAATCAAATGTGAGTCATTCATTATTTACTTCATCATGATTGTTGGTGCCATCATCATCTCTTCTATACATAATCGTCATAGGCCATTATCAATATGATCAACATTATTACCACAATTGAATATATTACTACAAATGTCAACATTAATAGTATCATCGTAAGATGTCCATTAGAAAAAAGTCAATATATCATGAAAATCTTCTGTATATCTAAATATCTCTGAAATAATTCCATTTTAATTTGATTCAACATAAATCAATTTTATACAAACAGTTAAGTAATTTGCCATTTGAAATTAAAATGCAAAAGTATATTAAGTAAACAAATTGTAAGGTTCATTTGGTTCCAAATGTTCTTTACTTTGCATTTCACAATGCTTCTCATTTGCTTGTATAAGCAATTCCCTATGTGATCCTTGCTCCTCGTTAGGGACAGATATATCCAGAAATCTACTTTACACACAAATCCTCTAAGAAGAATATTGTATAATAGGATTCGGTAACACTTATGCTAGAAACAATTATCGGTATTTCTTTGTACTACATATTTGACCTTTGTCATATATATATTCTTAACATACTTTTAAAGCAGCACGCCTCCAGATTCCTGCTAATGTTCATGAAAAATTTGAAAATTTATTCAAAAGTAAAATATTATCAAGCTGACAGAGAAAATAATATGCACATTTCAAACGACACTTACAACCAATGTTAATTACAAAAAAGAGGTCAAAATATGCAAAATTAACTCTTACTGCGTTAGTAACGCAGTACAAATATGGTGAAAATTACTGAAAAATTGGCCATCAATCGCAAATAACATGGGAATTATTACTTTTATCTTTAGTCTTTTTACTTTTCATAAAACCTCAATACATTTTTCTCAAGTTTCATTTTCTTGAAATATTTTGGCTCATCTGGAGGCATGCAGCTTTAAGAGGTTATTTATATTTCACATATTAACATCGGGTTTTCAAAAAAAATGATTTCAACAAAATACATGTGATCTTGTATGCTATTTCCTTTATTTTTAACTGCTTGAATCCTTGTAAACATATTAAAGCTTAGGACCGCTATGGTTTTATGACTTTTTGAATAAGCAAAGTCTTGGAGCTATTTTATCAAGCGTAGATAGCTTACAAAAGAGAAGCGTTCAATCGGTAGTAAGCTGATTTATCGTAATATCAATGGGGGATTGCGACACTAAAAATGATGACATTTTAAACACAATTCTAGCTACTTTCCAGTATAGGTCACCAAATCTATCGGAACGATACTGTTTAAATCACATAAAAGCTTTATACTTTAAATCAAATTGAATTAACCAAGCAAATAATAATACGCTTCCTTTTCAATGACTTTCATCGTAAATGTACTACATAATTTTGTTCACATTGGAAATATGTTTACAATTCCGATTTCAAAAACTTTTGTTATTTTCCAGATTACTTTAATATCAATAAGTACAAGGCCAAAATTATTTCTTGGTAATTTTACATGAAAATATACGAGAATAAATAGAATCTCCCTGGCATTTCCCTTCAAACACTTTGTAATAATTAAACATTGTACGAAAGTGTGTCGATACACTGCTGCCAATTCAAAGGATTATTAATTAGATTGCATTTTAAAAGAGTGTCAGATAATTGACAAATCATTACTGTATAAATCAAACTTCCATTAGACAAAGTCGTTGGTGGTAGAGTATTTATATACTTAATATCAACTGCTGACAAATCATGCAAAGTAAAATATGAACTATGTCTCTGACTTCGAGATAATTAAAGCTGCATGCAGCCAGATGAGCCAAAATATTTCTGGAAAGGAGAACTCTAACTGTACTAAGATTTTAAGAACAGTAAGAAGATGCAAGGTTCAATTAATTATTTACATTTTATTTTCTATTCATAACTAATTTTACTGTAAACATAACAATATTTCTACTGTGTGACTAACGCAGTGATGACTATTTTGCATATTCTGACCTCTTTTTGGCAACATACGTGGACTTTAAGTGTCATTTGCAACGTGTAAATTACATCCGTTGTTCACAGAATTTAATTTTTAAATATATTGTCAATTTATTAATCATGAATCTGGAGGCATGCTGCTTTAAAGGTGTTATATGGTTTCCCGGAAAAATTTAACTTGATCAAAATAAAACTGGATAATTGTTAACTTTAAATTTGCGAAAAAGACATATGTTTTACTTCACCAAGTAATGGTATATAATTGGATTATCTCTGCAGAAGTTCTTGATTAAATACAGAAATAGAGATAGCTCTTTACGTATCCTTCTCCTATAAAATATTGAATCACCAAAAGGGGATTAATTCTCTGAACCAATATACGCCTTTACTACAGCTAGTCCATTAACCGGAACTCACATTTATTGCGGTTGATCTTTTTGAAACAAAACATCTGTGGAATGACCAATCAAATTTTCAAAGCTGCTTGAACATTTATAAAATAATGAATGTTGTTGACCGAATTAAGTGTTTGATGTATGCTTTTGTCGAAGATAAGACATAAAACGCTAATATTTATTTCAATAGACGTGAGGAAATGCATTAATTTGTTCCCAGCATTGCGAAAAGCAATCTTTACTCATGTCAAAATAAATTGTATTGTGGTGTTGGCACCCACATTAAAGCGTGTGATTAGATTTTATTCACTATTTAATGGCACTCTGAGATAAAATCGTGATAAAAGAGGCAACAACTTAAACAATTATTGTTTTATTAACGTACTTATCCTGATGTAGCTTTTATTTCATTAGCTTTAGACAACTTCAGTCTAGAAGCAACAGAATGTTCACATTCTCTTGAATCTAAAATAGTTGGAGGGACAATGTCTTGTTAAAGGTTCGTCCTTTACTTTTACGCTGATTTATCAAATATGGTTGTAAAAATATTTTGCAATCATTAAATATCAGAAGATATTTAACTTATTTTTGCTGAATAGCATCACAAATTATAGGATATATAAGATTTACGATGTGAATAATATTTATGTTGATGATCGAATGCAAATATAATGAATTGATTCAAGAAATTGTAAAAATGTTCCCGCCGAAAATAACTTTATAAAATATTTGTTATTTATTCAAAAAATAACAACGTAATAAGATAAATATTAATGATTAAATAAATGGAAACGCAATCAAAATATTGGAAAATATTTTGGTCTAACTTTCTGTAACAATTTTCGTTCAAACTCATTGCATTTGCCTCACATCAATCAAGATCAAGTAATCATACAATGCATTCAACTAGAGAAGTAACGCACATATGCACCTTGCATACTGATCGTTATCAGATAAATGTATTTTGAACAAACGCTGTTCATTTTCATGCGTTTTGTTGTGAAAGATCTAATCTTTTTAGACAGCTAATGATGTTTTCTACCCCCTGATCAGCAGTCTCATATAACGCTAGTTACATCTCAAATAGCTCCTCTGTCAATTTCAATTACAGTTCTAAATCTTTTTTGTTTGTTCCTATTTCCAATGTTACAAATTTGATAAGGTATGCAACTTTTACCTGTCTGATCACAAACATTTACTTAATATATTTTAAATTATCATTTTTATCGTCTGCAAGTTGATTTGAATGGTAAATTCTTTAATTAAAATGAAAAATTAAAATGTAAATCTTAATTATTTACAATAGTCAAAATTGATACACATGACTGTACGGTGGTAACTTTAAGAATAACAACATGATTATACCGTCTCAACTTTGAAATGAAACATTCATATTCGTGTAATCGTATAATGTACGTTATTATTCATACAGGAACTTTTTGATTCATAAATTATATCAAAATAATTATAAAGATCTTGATACGAAAAAAGTACTAGTTTTTGTTTAGATTTCTTTTCCGCATGAATATCAAAATATTTTAGAATTAGTTTAAACCAATATTATTATACAATTGAATTATGGTAATGCATTGTTATTTTCTATCGATATAATCTTGTTTGTGCCGTTTTAAGTATATAAATAATTTTCATAACTATTTGTATGAAAATACAAAAATACAATATGAATGAATGAGCAAAGAATATATATTGTTTCTAAATGAAGACTTAATCGTCGTCATGTCGTTTTATTCTTTGCAAATACCACAATCGTTAGTTAAAGAGGAATTAAATTTGTCATAAAGAGCGTTACACTTAGAAAACATAACTGCATAGGATTTGCACGCGTAGGAGAGATATGACATGCACATTTCTTTATGAAAAATTACAATCTTTCGTTTTATTTGTTTAAATATCAAACCTATATAATATGATTCGTGTTATTATTTCATGTGGATATGACAGATGATATAGTTACAAAAATATGGATCTACTTATTAATTACTCTTAATGCTAATTACGATTATTTTATCTATTCTGTACCTTCTTAGAGATAGTGAAAGCGTCATCATATCAATGTTAAATTTATATTTAATTTTTAAATGAACTGAATAACTGGAATACTGCACGTACATATTTTTACATGATATAACTTTTAAATATCCGACCTTCTCCCGATTTCGTTCAATATCGGTGTGGCTCAATTATGTCGGCGAATGCGTCTTGTATTGCTGCATTGCCTTGTTTAACTTTTTTCTGGTGGTGTTTTTTATATCATGACAAAACAAACAACAAAATTTCAAAAGTGTGTGTTTGCTAATTCAGAGCAAGGAGTTTAAGGTATTAGGACCCTAATGGGCACTATAAGGAACAAAAAAATTGACATCATAGGTCAGAAGTATACCTTAAAGTACACCTGTATGCAAAATTTAAACAAAGTTTACCGTACGGAAAGTTATGGCCACTTTTCTTAACTCAAGCTTTGATGTTATGAGGGCCCTTTTTTAGAAATGAGGAACCTTTAAATAATCTGCAATAACTTTCTAATGAAAAATGTTTTCCCATTAATTTTTGGTAAGAAACAAATAGTACCATTCAGCTAACAATCTACATAAGCAAAATTATGGTTTCTACTTTAAATTTATGAAATCTGTATAAAAATGTTACCCTACCCCACCCATTTTTACCACGTGTCTGACCATTTTTCTACTTAGGGAGCCTTATTTAAAAAATTCTTAAAATTTACCCAAATGAGTGCCTGTTTTCAAAGTTTCCCTAATTTTTATAAAAGTATATTGGTTGATCTTGTGAAATATGAAATACTTTTACCGTCTAGTTTTAATTATTTTACACTTTGAAAATATCAGGTACCATATTTATTACTAGATTTAGCATAATTTAGCCAATAAATACCTATATAAATTAAAAAATCAAAATTAAACACTTCTGTCTTTCCAAATGGGACATGAGAGATACATAAATAATGTTAAAAGAAAAAAAGAAAGAAAAAAAAGTTGACCCTTCTAGGGATTGAACCCATGTTCATTTTCAATGTAGTTAACAGTAGTTCTAGCCTATTTGAATACTCTTCAACGCGGAGGTCATGCATTGGGGTAATACCTTAACCTATTTATTTATATTTAACCATGCTTGGAGAAGTTTTACATATATAAAACGCAACACACATTCATTGTTGAGATTCTGTCCATATTTCAATGCCACAATTTGTGTAGGAAATAGTATTAAAACGCGGCGAAAGATAAACAACGTTTAGACAGCTCACCAGATGATAATAATCAGCAAATTGTAGAAGAAGAAATAAAAACAAAGAAGACAGTTAATAAAGTGCAAGTAATTCGTTGAAACGGATTATAAGTGTCTGGTCTAATTTAACAAACCATGCCCACACATCAATCAATAGAACAATAAACCAGATAGTGTTTTACTATTTAAGGATCTTAGTGAATTGCAAAATGCAAAATCGTTTAATGTTGCAGCATTTGCAGAAAATCAAATCTAGCCGTAAATGTAGTGTTTCAGACAGTTAAAGAGAGCGTATCAATCTATCAGATTATCTAATTAGCACTTAGGACACCAAGAAAATGAATGGTGAGCATAAATTGTGATAACGAGGTTATTATAGTAACGTAAATATTAAAAATAAATAGATGAAGAATGTATGAGTTTTAAGTATACTGTATGTTAAAAAAAATACTTCACTGTATACCATTAAAAAACAACAACAACAACATAAACACCACACAAACAAACAGACAAAGAAACATTTAACAAAAATATAGAGGTTCAGATACACAGTGTAGCGTAATCTAATCCATCAGAACTCGTATGACTATAATGTTATTACTTTTTCGCTATGCAAGTAATAAAATGCCATTTTGAAATAAAATTTAGGCTTAAATCGTCCTACAGTTATCAGACGAAATCACTATCTGGGAAAATGAATCAGAACATTTGAATTACATTTGCTGTCTCTGGTGGTTAAATCTAGAAAATTAAAGTATACCCCTTGATTAATTTCTTGTAACCGCGGCTCGCATTTCCTTATTCATCGGAACTTTTAAAGGTAATGAAGTCCGAATCAGAATGAGACAAAATGTGAAAGATGAACATTTGTAATTTAGACTCCTTAAATTTCAGAAAATTTGTGTCATATTAAGGTTTTATTAATATTGGAAAAAAAGATCGCAAGAAATTAATGGAGGAAACGATATTTGCTCATTATTTTTAAATTATTCTCAAATTAAGAAATGACCATTTTTGTGTTTGTGTGGACCACGTCGCTCCACCATAGTAAAGGTCATGAAGGCGACTTTCCAGCTTTACCTATGGAGGAAAACCCCAAGTTCCCTTTCCGTGTTAATTCAAGGCACTTAAATGGAAACACCGACAATCCGTAAGCTAGCAGGACTATTAAATAACCCACAGCGGCGAGGGATGATATCACTTTTATCGACTAAACTGCTCAGATACAAGTTTAAAATAATATACATTCAGAATATTTAAAATGAAAAACAACTGGTGGTTTCAATAATCATAATTGTTTAATTGTTTAATATTGATGAATGATATTTAATGACCTATATCATTTCAAAATTTCAAAATGTATATCAAAATGTTATATAACTGTTTGTCTCGTGAATTAAATAAATATTACTAAATATTATGTAGCTGGGAAGTTCTAATTGTTTTAGGTCAGTAAACAAGAACTGCATTTCTACATACTTTTTTGCATGTAAAGGGCTGCTTCCATATTATATATTGCACTTATTAACACTAACACGTTATACATCAATTAAGAAAGTATTTTTTTTTATTTTTGAAAACATTACCCTTGCTTTCTGATTTTTTTGTAAACATAATTTGCTTGATAAAAGCTTTTGCTCGCAATCGAAGTTAATAGCGATTAATAGCATGTAATACTTCGTTTATCGTCAGGTATCCGAATATTCAACTGGAACTTGCAAACGATAATGATTCTATAATTAAGTAGAATTACGAATAAGCACTTTGAAATTATAGAACCATTAAATTGTAATCTAAAGGAATCAAATCATTTTCTTTTATATATTTCTTCATAGCTTTAATGACATTAGAGCAAGTTTTCCTGGCAGATTCTGTACAAATTAAAGATGTATGATACCAAACTTAAACCAAAGTTAGTTTGTTGTATGGTAAGAAATTACTCTTTGGTCCAGGCACTACAAGTGCTATGCTATTGTTTACCATCACTTTTCGTAATTGCTATGTAAATATAGCCCTTGTCTTGTCTTGTCTTGAATGTGTGTATAGTTTCCAATTTATCATCGTCATCATCAACATAGTCATCTTACAATAAATGTCATCATCATTCTATCTTATGTTTACTTATATTAAAGTCATCATCATAATAATTATCATCATCATTATCATCGTCATCATAATCCTCATCCTCATTTTTGTTCAATCTAATTATGTGTATTAATACGTACGCTGCTCGTACATTCTATCATATTATAAGTCAATGTTCCTAAACATGTACTTTTTAAGAGTTTCATCCATGGAAATTTTAAATATTTTTCTTCTTTCAGCTGAATGAATCAATTTATAAAAAAAACATTTGCCATTTCAAAGTAATTTTTGAACATATACATCTTACATGTAAGTTAACAAAGTTAAGGTTCATTCAGTAAATACTGTTTAGGAATTTGCCTCAGCCAGCCAGTACTTCCTATTCATTTGCATCATTTTTTCCGCCTCGTTAACGGTAGACATGCTAAGTAAGATCTAATTTATTTTGACACAAATTCTACCAAAATAGAAAGCAAGTAGGTTATTGTTATAGAAGAATTCGGTAACAGTTTTTTTCTAGCCAAAACATAATATGTGTTTCCTTTTGTCTTTTTGATTGACATTTATGTTCATGACATACATACTTTGAGAGGTATAACAACGACATTGATTAATTAATTGATCAATTATCCATTATCTTATCATTAACAATTGACATGCAGAATTATATATGCTATTAAATGGTATGCGACTGATAAAAATGTAAAAAAACAAAAATGCGCATCGTTACATATGCACCGTTTCTTTGGAAGCCGATATAATTTTATATGTTACTGAATCTACATGAATCTTACAATCATGGTTTTACCCTGCAATCCCCAAAAAACAAATATTTTACATGAGAAAATCGGGTATCTTATTTCATTTATTATGTACAACCATCAAAATTACAGAATCACTTGCATTTAAAGGTGGTTAAAATATCAAAATATGGCTTTATTTATTTTTTCTTATCAAAAATATTAACTGGAGACAGATAAATGACAATTGTGAAACCGTACATCCAAACTTGTAGTCAATATATCATATGATTTACCTTCCAAAGCTACTGTTTACGAAACACAACATATCTCTAGAATATTTTTTTTTACGTTTTGTATACTTTCCAACCTATTATTATTCAGAAGAAGGGATATTCTTGCATACAATACTTACACTGGTTCATGTACCTAAACTTTCTTAGAAACCGAATTAAGCAGTATTTCTTAATAATCTATATAGACAATTATAAACAACATAATTTTAAAGCTGTTGAAACATTTTTGAAATGTTGTTGACCGAAATCACGAATGCTAAGTGATTGATTAAAAGTTTTGGCAGTCTGAAAAAATATATGTCAGTCTTCATTTTAGTAAATGTGAGAAAACGCATTAATATCTTCCTACATAACGTAAATTAACTTCTATTAATGTCCAAACAAAATGAATCTCAATGTTGGCACCCACATTAAAGCATGAGATTAGATTTTACTTTACTTGTTTATATCACTGAAAGATAAAATTGTAATAAAAGAAGCGACAACTTAAACAATTACTGCTTTATTAAGGTACTTTTCCTGATATTCTTTTATTTCATTTGCCTTGAACAACTTCAGTCTGGCATCACTAATATTCCCATATTTTTAAATCCAATACAATTTCAAGAACAACGTTATGTTAAAAGTTCGCCCCTTCTAAACTTATAATGTGCTTACTGGTTAATTGTATACATTTGCACATGGAAACATATTGTAATCATTAAATAAGAGACGTATTATGTAAATTAATTGGTACTGAAATAGCTAATTACTGCATATAGGATAGACTGATATGTCATTGTATGCTAACATTAACAACGTCATTTTATTTACCATTATAATAACATTCAGTTTTAACAACTTCGGTTTACAGCTCGTAGAATGTTAACAAAATTGGTCAAAAGAGAAGAAAATACTTTTAGTCACTGCAATAAATTCATACAGAGTTTGAAGCTATGCTGCTCAATTTTTTACGCCCCTGTCAGTGTAAAACTTTCAAAACAAAGTATGAAAGACTTTTATAGCAACTCGGCACTTCGAGATAAACCAATCATTTTTGCTGTAAAAATATTCCGATTTATCTAATATCTAAAACCTTGATGGCAGTGTTCCAGGTGAAATTATGATGATTAATAAAGAAAATGAAAACAATAAACTGTAACCGATAACCTAAATATCTATAATTATAATTATTAATACAAATTAATCAATTATCGTTTAGTAATATGTACGTTTTACATATGATGTGTATTTTTTCCTTTTGTTCTGTCTATTTTTACGTGACTTCTTATTCCACATTATTTTGATATCAATGCATCCTTGAACCAAATGTCCGTAACAGTTAAGCATTGCCCGACAATCGATCCAGCGAGCCCTAAAATACAAATCTAATGCTCCCCCGAAGCTATGCAATAGACTAATGCGTATGCGCCAGACGATACAAATTTCTTAGAATGCAATGGCATCATTAAATGTTTGGTAACATCTCTGTAACATTTTTTCTCACTTTGCCTCACTGCTTTAACCTCACCTTAAACAAGGCCACCTAATTCAACCACGGAAGTGATGCAAAAATGTATGCACCTTACATACTTATCGTTATCAGAGAACGTTCATTTTCATCAAACATCGTCTATTTTGAAGCTTTTTGTTGTGAAGGATCTAATCTATTCAGACAGTTCAATTAATGATGTGCCTTACCGTCTAATCAGCAGTCTGGTATAACGGTTGTTACATCTCAAATAACTATGTCAATTTCAATTTGTGTTCTAAATATCTTTTTGACTTTTATGCTTGTTCCTATTTTCAAAGATGTTTCTATAAGAATGTGTTGATAGAGTATGCATTAAGTCAATTGTATCTGGCAGATTCAAACCTTTTTTTTATCGATTCATCGTCCACAAATTTAGTAAAATATTGTATACTCTGAACTGATCGGTAAAAATAGATCTTAATTATGTACAAAGACCAGAGCTTCTATTAACAATAATATATAACACATCAATACTGAATGTATTTTAAGTAAAATAAAATTATTTTGGGTTTTGTAAGCACCAATACCGGAAAAGTTTCCATTTTCACATGACTTTCTTACAGAAAAAACAGTGTTGCTCCATTTATAAGAATGTATAACAAACAACTAAAATAATTATTTTTCTTAACTTAATCATATACAATTGGATACGCATATCTACAGATGATCATTCCGTTTTCTTTATCAAAACTCTCAATATTTGTCCGATATCTTTGTACCATTTGCGCAAAATGTCAGATATTTCACTCGCTCTGTTTTTGCCAACATACTAGTAGATGCTTTTGTCCAAACATGCTGTAAAGACGCCTTTGACTAAAAATCTAACTACGAATCGCACTAATAATAGACTTAAGATTTCCGAGTGCATTTCTTATTGTCCTTGGATCTAAATTGGCCTTAACGAAAGTAAAATTATTTTACTCAGATCTAAAATTATTTCAGAGAGATAAAGCGGCATCCTATTTACAATACACTTGTTTTATTAAATGCATCATTTCAAAGGCTACAATTTGTTGCATATTGCTATAGGGCGATTGCTAAATAAGTGATCATCAAACCTGATATATAGATTTTATTCAATGTTAATATTTTGTATTCAATTGCTCTTTCAATAGTGATAGTTTCTAAATAAAGATCAATTATCTAGCTTAAACTCGTGACAATAATGAATGTCACGCTCATCTTTTGAAATAAAATAGAAAGAAATGATCTTTTTAACCAGGAAGCTTAAGGATGTCAAGATATATATCCATCCTGTATAACAGGAATAACATTGTTAAGAAGGTGATAATATTTTGATAGGGAATTGTGTTTGAAGTAAAAAATGTAAATATTGTTCTGACATCTCACCAGATGCTGATGTTGATTATCCGCAAGTTGTCGAGACAGAGAAATGTTAATATAGTGCAAGTTATTCGTTGAAACGGACTATAAGTGTATGGTTTAATTAAATAATTTATGTCAGCACGTCAATCTATGAAACAACAATCCAGATGGCAATTCATATTTTTTGTTGTTGATTTTTTTATAGATTGTTTGGTAGAAAATGTAGCAGCATTTGCAGTAACGCTGGAAAATGATTTGTTGAAGGACAAAGAACGTGTTAATATATGTGGTAACTTAATAAATCTTAATTGACTTAAACGTGTAAAGTAGAAACGTTTTTATTATGTTTATATTAACATAGTTTGAATATAACATAAAATTATCATCTTCTTACGATGTTATTTCTATTATAAAATGTATAAAAACAGAACAACATAAACAAAAGAAAAATGAATAGGCGATAAAATGGCGTGTATTCTTGTTATTTCGGAACCTATTTCTTATGATATTGTTTTTATCAATATTTTGTATTTACAAAAAAAATGATTCTTTACTTATAATTTGGGGCTAAAATTGTCTCAGAGCTATCGGACAGAAACATTATTTAAGAGTAAATATTAATTTTCGGTACAAGATTTATCTTCCTGTCTATAACTCTAATAGTTCAACGAGTGAATATTTCTTGTAAATTTTGCTCTATGTTCCTAATTTTACAGGACTTTTTAAGGAAATGAATTCGTAACAAATGAGACAAAATTGCATAGTTGATCATTTAAGACTCATTACGTTCCGGAAAATATATATGAAACTTTATAGACATTAAATCATTATAGAAAATAGAGAGGTTCTCTGGCAGCAATTTAATAATGCAAAATATGGGGAGAGACTGAAGAGCTAGGGCCAATCAAAATGGTGTTTGTTCATTAATAGACAAGTGAAGGACCTGTGATCTGATGACGTCTATTGATTAAGTTGCTGAAATACAAATTAGAAATATTACACATCCAAACATAGCATAGCATAGAAAATAAGAAGTAATTTGGTTGCCCGAAATTGTTTTCATAAGAAATGTACCGTTAAATTTAATATTAAAATACGGCACTATGGAAACTAAAAACTATATTTTGCATAACCATAATCATAACACAATTCTTAGAATTTATTGGTACAATCATAGCAACAGTTACCAAAAATGCATTATGTTTTCTATTCAAAATTCTTTCATCAAATGCGTGTATTGATTGATTATTTTGCCCACTATTTACAGTCAGTTAAGAACTTTTTAACCAGTATCAATTCCATAATGACAAAAACATGTCAAATCAGATATCATTGCTAACGATTGAGAAATAACGAGGGTTCCGGATTCAATAGTCTGAAATGATGTACCTATATCAATAACATATCAACGATCTATTTAAAATTCACTTATTTTCACATCAGATGCAAAAATAAACGCGTGTAACATTTCTACTCAACATTTCACAATTTTAACTAATTCTACAGACACCGCGCGTAAATAAATAGTATAGATAAATAATCATCAATGATATATCAGAAAAGCAAATGTTATTGACACGAAAAACAGATATATAAAGTTTTTGATCGTTTTTATCGTTTTTTTTTTTTGCAAAAGTGTCTGCTATATAATAGTAATGAATGATTGTATGTTACATAAGTGTTGTAACAGCACGTGGTATATCCTTTAACTTGAATATTCGAACGAGACACATTGAAGTTTAATAAAAATGTTTAAATTATTTAGATGTATATTATACATTTGTGCGGTGATTACCTCTGGGCGTTATTATCTTAACTACCATAATGATATTGCCATAATTAAAAACATCTTGCTGAACTTTTGTCAGCGACTTCATACCGTTCATAATTTGCATGAAAAACAATTAATGCATATAATAGTAATGTACATTTTATTAGTTCATGGTCTTTTATTAAAGATATTGCATAAAACAGTATTGTACACTAACATAGTTCATTGACTTTCAAAAAAATACTTTACCACTTGGACAGATTTGCAACGTGTGCATGTTTTATACGTTACTTGATAAAGGTTATTACTCATAGAAATTTAGGAAAAAATAAGTCTCAAAACCGGCAGATCTGATACATTTATCATAAAAATGCAAATATTCACCTGCAACTTACGTCTGGTAATGCGTTTTTAAGCAGGTAGCATTAGTAAAAGATCGTTCATTTTTTAGTCGTTAAAATGTAGTTTCAAGAAAGACAAATGATAGTTTTACATCTGCTAAATACTTAAATCTATTTTGAGCAATATTTAGGTTAGTTCGACTATTGACTATGTCAGCAAACCACGAATAAATTAGTTGAATAAAGAAAAATAAATAGAATACATAGTTCAAAGTCTGAAGTATTTTTTCAGAGGAAAATAATTAATCAATGAATATTGTGCCAGACTTATTTGGAAACAATGTTATTCATAACATTATCATTGTTCTCAATATTGCTTGGTCAGCTTATATTTGAATGAAGACCGTATGATTTTTATACAACATCATAATTGCGGCAGTTCTTTTGTTTAAAAGTGCTTTGTGAACATATATATTGTCTTTGGGATGGGATAACCAAATCAAAATGCTGTGAAGCTGTGATTATGAGGTTACTTTATTCTTATGCCATATAGAATCGGATCAATAGATTCGGAAAATGATTCAGCTAGCATAAAATTTGCTATGATTTCATTATCAACAAATAGTTTTAAACTCAACAGGATATCAACACATACCTACTTACCATTACTTATTCATTATGTGTTTTTGTCTGTATTTTTTTCTAATAAATTGTATGCATTAAACCATAAAACTATGTAAGATTTACATTCCGTTAAATCAAGGTTTAAATTGAAAGGTCCAAGAAACGTTTAACTTATAAATGTATAGTGGTAATCATCTCAAGTACACAATAAAAAAAACGATGACAACTGACAGGCTAATGATATATAAATCAAAATTGAATTAACCTATATCCTTGGCCTAAGTAGGCGTTCTACATTTTGTGTGCTTCACATCAATTTGTTTTTAATTGTGAAAGCTTCTAAAATGATACGGAGCATACAGAGTAACTTAATGGGGTAAGTTTGTTATGTATTCGACACAGACATAGATAAATGCATGTATTTGATCAAACATATAACGTGTTCAACTGATGCTTACACATGTATAGAGATGATTATGCCGCTTAAAGTACATCGATCCCAAACATAACAATAAATCTTAAAACGGAATAAACTTTAAAAAAAAATTTCTATAAGAAATGTTTTACAATTTACAATCCAGAATCAAATTTTAAAAATTATGCTCATTTTGTTACAGTAACTGTTAAAACTTAAAAGCTGTCAAAAGAATCATTTATGTCGAATACTCGTATGTAGTTCTAAAAACATCTGATTTCTATAAATACATTAACTGCATACATGATGAATATATTCGAAAATGCATTTTCATTCCATCTAAGAATGTGCGAGTGTGCCATACAAACTTATATGTTTCTTTATGCTACAATCCACATTTAAGCACACGATTAAGCTTTATATTTTATTTGCAAAAAAACACTTAAAGATTAAGACATAATATAGGCTGAAATTCGGTTGAATCAATAAATGTTAAATATTTCTGAATTATACGATGATTTGATAATAATTCTGACGTAGCTTTTACGTCATCACCATCATTGCATTATCATTTCGACAAATGCTTATTGACGAGGGAGATTACGACCGCTTCAGAAGAAATGCGCATGCTTTAATGCGAGTCAATTAAATATATCTACCATACACATATTAATATGTTTTTATTTCACACCAGGCCGAGCTTGTTTAATTCATTTTCACTTATATACAGTGTAGTGTTATATTATTGTAGTGTTATATAAGTTATTGAGGTGTGTTATAAGTTATTGTAGTGTAATAAAAGTTATTGTAATTTTATATATGTAATTGTAGTGTAATAAAATTATTGCAGTGCTATACATTTATTGTAGTGTTTCATATGTTCTTGTAGTATTGATTTAAGTTATTGTAGTTTTATTGAAGTTATTGTAGGGTTATACATGTATATGAAATTTATAAATGAAATGCACTTTTGAATACAACGATTCCATGTCATTATTAACGTTTATGTTTTCAAACGAAACGAAAGTTTGTATCAAAGACAACAATTAAGAACCAATTAATTGACATTAACGGATCTCCAAAATATCTTACCGAAAACATTTAACTCTTGATGATGACAAATGATATTCATATATATTAAGAATTTTGATTGTAAAACAATAACAGCATTGTATTAAAAAAAGTATGAAACAAGACTGTATGTTGACACGAGGAAGAATCGCCTATTCTTTGTTTCAATAACCGTTGATTTGCAAGGTATTGTACATGTATAACGCTGCTAGGAAAACGCCGTTACAAAATTTTAACAGCATGTGAAAAATTATACGTTTGATCTATAGATTCTAGCATATTAATTGATAAAGCCTAAATCGGTTATAATACAAAATGGTGCATTGTTCTTTGTGCATCAAGGGCAAACCCAGTCTTTAACCTTCTCAGCTTATGTTCATTTGAATATTTTCACGACATTACATAACAGGGTTCGTTTTTCTATGTAAGGTTTAATGATTATGCAAGTAATATTTCAGCTAGCTCAGACAAAACATAATTTTCACATTTATATGAATTATTGACTAAAGCAAATTAATATCAGATGAATTCTTAATCCTATAGGTAATAATTGGCACCCGAACATCATTAACATAGTTTATCTATAGTTTTGAGATAGCAAATAACTATAATAATAAATAAAAAAAAACTTAGAGAAATGATGTCCCGGACATCTTAATGGCATGTTAATGAAGTGAATCTATCAGATAATGTTGTTATAACAAGAGGATTGTTATGATAAAAATCGGTCGTTGACTTCCAACAAAAGGCTGCCTGTCTGTCTTGTAGGATATAATTGTAAATTCGGATACCTGCTGGCAAAAGTAACAAATACTTGAAATTCAAAGGTCAGACGACATAAAAGTAAAGTTATGCAACAATATCGTTTCCAATCCACGAATACATGGGACAATAAAACTGTGAGAGGTTTGAGAAAAACATAGGAAAAGGGAGCAAAACAATAACCGACTCTGTATACATTGTAATAAAACAGAGGCAGAACAAAATGCACAGATGCTGTTTATTTGACAGGAAATAAAGGTAGTGCACAATACTTAGAGGGTAGAGGATCGGTCAAACTTAAAATGTTCCCGTTAATTTTATATCTTAGTATAGAGGACGAGTAGTGTTTCTCCTCAAATAATTGTATTTCTTTTAAAGAACACTTTTAATTGATATGTCGATGTGTTACCTTTACAAGACATGGAGTTGAATAGATGTTAAATTTAGAGACAGTTTCAGTATTTTACAAAACAATTATGATATCAGTCGAAGAAAATTAAAAAGGCATAATCCTGTAGAGATAATAGAGAAAAATATATAAATCATGTGACAATAAATGTTCTGCAATGAACAAAAATGATGAACATCAATCACCTCTCTTGCGTGGGTTCGATCCCCGGGAGATGCTTTGGTAGTTCAGCACGGAGGAAGGTAGTCTAGTACTGGTGTTATTCTCCAGGAACGATGGTTAGGAACCTACCCGCCTAAATGACTGAAATACTGTTGAGAAAATGCGTAAAATGAATCAAACAAACAAACAAAAAAATCAATCAGAAGTATAAAAAGGCTTATTTTCAGTTAATAACTGCAACACTACATATTATCTGCACTTCGAATGCTGATAAAATACTATTTTCAGTGCCAGTAAATTCCATGTGTGATGCCTAATATTGAACACACTTATTTTGTATTAGATAGATATTTTATTAAACATTTGACATATTGCAAAATCTAACTATATAGATTGAAATCAGTTTTTAACGAACCCGTGATTTATATCTTATCATTTTTCTAACTCACGACTGAAGACTACGCGATATATTTAACACTGGATTCTTGTTATATAATGCACAATTTCGTCCTTAAAGCCTAATTATACAGTTATAAACTCTGCAATATAAACCCTTTTGCCATGTAAACTTACCCATTTGGCAATCTGATAATGTCGAGAATGTAGCCGCTTGTCTTATTAATGTCAAAAATCAGACATGTTTGCAGTGAAGATGCATTAGTTCGTGCCGAATCAGAAATAAACCTTTATAAATTTTCCCATTTCGAAAAAAAATATATATATTATTCAATCAATTGAATAGAATATACGACATTAACAGAGACCGTCTTTAGACAAATTAAACTGAATAAATGTTTATAAATTATATTGAATAAAGAAAAACGAATCCATGAAGGACACGCATAAAGGAAGAATGAAAATGTGGCAGACTCGATTTGATTGAACCTGTTAATGGATGGTTGTGGTTAAAAGCAAGGTACCGTCCACGGCCGCCCTAGTGCCGACTCCAACAGAATTCAACATTTAAATAATAATTATATGAAAACAACGAAATGTTAAAATTTTAAGAACAGCAGATGAGTTCATTAAGTCACTTAAAAGCTAAAATGGCATGCTTAAATTGGTCGATAAATTACTACAAGTTGACTATTTGATAAAAGATTTATAAATATTTATGATAACTGCACATACAAACATTCGGGCATGAGACGGTCTTTATATCTAATCACTAGTGTGTAAAATAAGTTACTTAATATCATGTACATTAAATAAGGAACTGCTTCTCTGAATAACAATAAAAATGCTATTTTCTACTTGACCGAATTGAATAAAAATCTTTCAAATTGAGCAATTATTCGAACATTGACTGTCTTATCATCCTAAGATAAAGTCTAGTTATAACTTTGATTAACCAAAACAATTCACATTATTATCATTTGTATTTTTAAATGCCATTATAATCTTTATGGTCGCTCTTAAAATGATAAAAGGTTGATGTCTTTATAATTGAATGTTTTATCAACGTCTGGTTATGAAAATGGTTGTTTATTGTTCATAACCAAACGCTTGGTGAAAATGTTAAATTTATACAATGAAGATCGATGCAGATAAATGTAAAAGATATAAAAGCAGCAACGGTTAGAAAATTCGTTACGCATAAGAGCACAATATGATTTTCTTATTGACCTCCAACCCCAAAAACATTTGTTTAAAACAAAATGTCATCAAATTCTAGCAGTACAAATACTAGTAACTGAATCGGTGTCAGAAATCTCAAACAATTAATTATCAAGTAACATCTATACAACATTTGATATTTTAAAATATAAATACGTTTGGTTTTAAGCCAGGGTTTGTGTATGATGGCCGATTCATATCACTGGCAAATCATCTAAATAACCCGACAAAAATCCTTTATTTCCTTTTATTTGTAGGAGCACAACGACAACACCGAAATTTGTAGCTGCCAGGAGTAGGTGGAAGGTGCAAATACGGTAACTAAAGTATAAGGACATTGTAAGACAATCATTTTAATGTGCGTTCCTAAGTATGTCTAAATTACAGAAGTGTTGGTACGTCACTACATATTGTACAATGCTGATGAAAGTGACTTGGGGCGCCTAACAATGGTTAATTGTATTAAAAAATATTGAAACTTATTACACAGTCTCTTTGTTAATATAAATAAATATCTTTTGACTTCACACAAAGTAGATATAAAATGTTTAAAATTCTACACACCATGATGGTCATAATGTGAAAATATAGTGTCATTAAAAAACTGGCATTTTTTGAAAGAAAAGACCAAGTCTACTTTACCTGTATTAGGGAACACAGCTTTCCATACATAATTTATTCAGTATTTTATTCGCATTAGACATATTCAGTAAAATAATATTTCATAAATTTCAAAAATTTCTGAGATAAACATATTTTACTCAAGGATCAGCATAGTAAATGTTTAGGACACAACGAAATATAACACACTATAAAAGAAAATCTTTACTCATGAAGTCCTTAGAACAATCCCTATCAGACTCCTTAAATAATTCATGAAAATGCTAACGTTTATTTGTTTTGTTTATCTTTGTTTGTCAAACATTATATATTCTATAAATCAGTCCAAATTGTTCTAGTAAATTTATCATTCAATCAAAACGAAACCAATCACGTATAACTTACCTCTTGATTGTATGGGACAAGTCAAAATGTTTTCAGCATCCACAAGTGTCAATGTCTTGAAAGAAATACCTACGACAACTCTTTTACACTCTGAAAGTAAACGATATCATATTTACTCAAATATAAAGTATTAAGTCTGTCATTCAACGCTTAATTCACATTCGCTGGTTAAGTTCCACAGTAATTAAGTTGTCAATGTACATTGTAATGTTTTTGTAAGGTCTTAAGTGTATTAAACGAATGTTTCAAAACTGGAAAGCTTCTTTTGCTGCTTTAAAGAAACATGTGAAAAAAGTAAAATATGTACATATGCCTTCGTATTTATTAAACAACACATTTCAACAGCTTGATTTGTTACATTTCAAGAACGATATTTCAATGCCCAACTCAAAAACTTTTGTTAAAACAATGTCATCAATTCTAGCACCAAATACTAGTAATAAATCGGTGTAAATCAAAATAATATAAGTAACATTAACATCATTTGATAGTTTAAAATATAAATACGTTTGGTTTTTAAGCCAGGGTTTGTGTATGATGGCCGATTCATATCACTGGCAAATCATCTAAATAACCCGACAAAAATCCTTTATTTCCTTTATTTGTAGGAAGCACAACGACAACACCGAAAGTTGTAGCTGCCAGGAGTAGGTGGAAGGTGCAAATACGGTAACTTAAGTATAAGGACATTGTAAGACAATCATTTTAATGTGCGTTCTAAGTATGTCTAAATTACAGAAGTGTTGGGTACGTCACTACATATTGTAGCAATGCTGAATGAAAGTGGACTTGGGGCGCCTAACAATGATTAATTGTATTAAAAAGTATTGAAAACTAATTACACAGTCTCTTTGTTAATATAAATAAAATATCTTTGACTTCACACAAAGTAGATATAAAATGTTTAAAATTCTACACACCATGATGGTTCATAATGTGAAAATATAGTGTCATTAAAAACTGGCATTTTTTGAAAGAAAAGACCAAGTCTACTTTACCTGTATTAGGGAACACAGCTTTCCATACATAATTTATTCAGTATTTTATTCACATTAGACACATTCAGTAAAAAAAATATTCATAAATTTCAAAATTTCTGAGATTAACATATTTTACTCAAGGATCAGCATAGTAAATGTTTAGGACACAACGAAATATAACACACTATAAAAGAAAATCTTTACTCACTCATGAAGTCCTTAGAACAATCCCTAATCAGACTCCTTAAATAATTCATGAAAATGCTTAACGTTTATTTGTTTTGTTTAGCTTTGTTTGTCAACATTATTCATTCTATAAATCAGTCCAAATTGTTCTAGTAAATTTATCATTCAATTCAAACGAAACCAATCACGTATAACTTACCTCTTGACAAGTCGAAATGTTTTCAGCATCCACTATTGTCAATGTCTTGAAAGAAATACCTACGACAACTCTTTTACACTCTGAAAGTAAACGATATCATATTTACTCAAATATAAAGTATTATGTCATTCAACGCTTAATTCACATTCGCTGGTTATGTTCCACAGTAATTAAGTTGTCAATGTACATTGTAATGTTTTTGTTTATTAAGCGAATGTTTCAAAACTGAAAAGCTTCTTTTGCTGCTTTAAAGAAACATGTGAAAAAAGTAAAATATGTACATATGCTTTCGGATTTATTAAACAACACATTTCAACCAAGCTGTTGTTTATAATTTCAGAACGATATCAGGCAACTATTCTTTTTGATTAAACAGATTATACAGCACCAAATCGCAGAATAAAAGTTATCAAAATATTTGATTCACCTTAGAAGCCTGGTTTGGAAACATGACGTCTAGAATAATTATAAGCTTCTACCTCGCTTATATTATCTAAATGATGAAGAACTTGTCTAGCAACGATGTAAAGTATATACTTCAACCGGACAATGTATAAAAAAAATTCTGACATCTAAGCATAATAGGTTCTATATTCTATGAACAAGGTCATTTTCTCATACAATGTTTAATTACAATATTCTATTTATATTATTTCATTTGATCTATCTGGATGAAAAATGCCTCAATGCGCTATCGACAGCTTGCTGCAAATTTGTTTGCATGATAACGAATCATTAGTGCATGCCATAAAAATACATAATTCTTGTTCCTTCCGCGATTATTACAGATAAGGTTAAGCAATCGACAAGTAGCCAATAGTATACGAAAATATCGTTCATGTTGAAAAAAGATTCAAAAGAAAAAGACTTTTATTGCACTTCGCAGTTTAGCAAACGTACTTTTAACTTTCAAAGTAAATAGTAAATAAGAAAATAAATATTGGTTTGATTTGCAATTTTAATATATTTCCACGTGGTAATTTAGTTCTTCGTGTTAAAACTACCCAGTTTATAGATGTCATCAGAAGTATCACAAAAAAGCACGGCAAAGAACCTTCTTTCATTAGGGCAGAATGTGCAAGAAATGAGAACTGACCATTAACAACATACCAGGCGAATGTGATAAGTTATTTGTATAAAGCTTTAAATACATTGTTTAAAAGTGAGAGTCATCTATAAGTACTTGTTATTTCATGTTGGGATAAACTATGACAGCACGTCGATCAATGGTTCTTTTTTAATTCACCCAAAAGCTAATGTAATAAATTTTAGCTTGGGAGATTATTTCACAAGAAAACGAATGTTTTTGCAAAAAAGAAAAAGCTACTTTCTGTTTTTTATAGATTTTTTTATAGATAATTGCTTATAATAAGTTAAAAATATAGCTTTTATCATATTTATTTGTTATTGTTCTTTTAGTTGTAATTACCAAATAAATAAAAAAAACCGAACACTAATCTTTGTATGATAGCAATACAGTTACTCTTAAGATTTTTGCAACAATTGTCTGAAAAAATATAATACTTCGTTATTAATTCTGATAAATATACTCCTAGACTGGAAGATTCACAAGGTGAAACATTTATGTCTTTTACGTTGAAAACTCCTAATTTGTCTGGACTTTCAAAGGAAATAAGATCGGATTCCTTGTGGAGGAAATGCTATAATTTATCTTTCGGGACTCAGCAAATTATCTGTTTTATCATAACACTTTACTAATTTGGAAAAAGGAAGAATCTTTAGACAGCGCTATTTACAGATAACTTTGTACAAAGAATTTAGTAGCTCTACGACGGGTTGAAAATACTTCAAAACAAAGGACACTTCTGTGTCATGTATTAAGCACATTTTAATTAACTTTTATTAAATGACGAAACATTAGAGTAAATTAAAGCAAAAGATGAATTGTAATATAATGCTGGGTCCTGATTCAAATTCCGCTTTCCAGCATAATTAAATTGTTCTTACAACACTTGCACTCTTATCAAACGACTCTATTTATATTTGTACAAGTGTTGACTCTAAACATAAATGAATAAGCATATTCTAATTTAAAAAAAAAACGCCTCCATGACGTTTGTTTTATTACAGCGTACTTGATTTGACAAGCTAAACAGTTCTTCATTGTTCTATTTTTCTTTATTTTTGAAACAGTGATATAATTGACAGTTTTAATGTAAGGGAAAATATTTTATATTAAGCTGAATGTATAAATAAGAAACACTCTTCAAAATATCAACAGAATGTTATAAAACAGTACTCAGGTTTTTGGTACTTTCTCCATGCAAAAGGCAAAAAAAAATTTGAAATGGTTTATTGTGGGTGGTGCTCAAAATTAATGGTCTAAGAGAAAATATTCATTGTTTATTGCAGCTTGTTGACCGAATTCCAACTTATTAATGCTTAATGTTCAATTTACGATGTGGCAATGATTATGACAATTATACATAAAAAATAAATTCAGTTTCTTCTTTGCAAAATGTCTTTCACAATCCTACTTAAAATTTCGGCATCATCCAGACAAATAATAGTGTATTTCAGTTGAGTATCAAAACAGGTAATTGGCATCTATCTGCTCTCATTCGCCCATTTATAAAACAAAAACGACGACCTACCAACTTTACAATGGGTAACCGGACAGTTTTGTCACTAAAATGAGCTTTATCTGAATCATTTAAAGCTGCATTCAATAATTGTTTTTGATGAACCAATATTATCAACAAATGTACCACTACTTGTCTGAATCGTCTGTCTTTAAACAAACAGAATGTTTATCAACATAAAAAACCCTCATTTCAGCACAGGATTGGGGTTAATGGTCTCATTCATAGCACTTAAAGATAAAATTGTGAGTAAAAGCGGCAATAAACTTTAACCAATTATTGTTTTGCATGCACAAGTGAGTGAAGAGTTGTTATGTTGATATAGCTTTAATGTCATTACCTTCCTAACATAACTTGGACTTCATTCGATTTCATTTTTTTTGGGGTTTATTACTTGATATTTTCTTGATATCAATACAGCAATGTTTGTTTACCCTTGCGATTGTCATACCGAAATTGTCATATGGCTTCTTATAAGTTTAATGAAGCATTATTTCCGACTAGAGCAGGCACCTGAAATAAAACTGCAATATATCTTGGTAGCTTTTTCACAAAAGAACCCTACGGACATGTGGACGTGAATACCGAAAGTAAAAGTGCATGCATACTTTTAACCCCAGACTCTGCTCGGCTCATTCATGCACATCTTTGAATGCGGTTAAACAACATAACGCAAGTATAGGCATTAGGAAGCTATTCAGAAAACTGCCAAATAATTACAAATTTTAAATTTTCTAAGTTGAATTTGGCACTTGTAAACCATTAACATATTTTGTCTGCGGCATGGCAATTTCTAACTTATCTCTATGAATAAAAAGTAGTATAAAAAACTAGTAGCAGATTCCTTGATTGCGTGGTACCCAAGAGTGTTATTTAGTAATAATTATATTATGACGGGGAGCTTGTTATGAAATATACTGGTCGTTGACCTTTCTGAATATCTCCCTCAATTACCAATAAATCTCAGCCAAATATTCAGAGAAAACTAGTATGGATTTGAAAATCAAGTACAAAATTAAAGAATAGGTATTATTTTATTTAATCAAACCAATAAACGTTATGTGAAACTTTCTGTCATTCCCCATTATCACGAGCTTTCAATTCTTTACATTTGTTAAATGAAAACTATGTCGAGTGAAGAAGATATAAACTTTTCTCTGACATCTCAGTGCGTACTATATTTGAATACAAGCATTTTAGTATATAACAAGTAAAATGGTTTCCTGCGGTGAACATTTTAATGATATAAAGATATTTCATTTAACTATTTTCAACATTATTTAGGGGGAATAAATAAACATTTGTATCAGGAATATAGTTGACAATTGAATAAACGATCAATATAGAAGAAGGTCTTTGGAAACTAGTGACCGTTGAAGACCGGAGAAGGCCGAACATAAAACAGTTATTTCTTTTTAAGAAAATGATTAAATAGGCCTACCATTTTATGAATAATTTCGAGCAAAAAATAAATAAAGTAAACACACAAGTTTACGCAGAAAATATCTCTATTTATTATGGCAGATGCCACTACGAATATTTTAATTTTGTAGATTTTCAGTATAAACAATTTATTGTTTGTACAATTTGATAGATATTAAAGAAACATTGATAATTTTCAAACACTACATTCAAGTTTTTCCACCTTAAACGGTAAAATAATTATAGAAAATAAGAAATATCCCGTAATAGTTTTTTGTTTCCCTACATGTAAATCCGTAACGTACCGGCAAACGGTATTTAGCTAGGTTTTCGGAAAGGTCTATTAACCAATCATGTACGGTTTACAGATCACATGCTCCTCCATGTACCGAAAACAGGTCACGTGCTACTCCATGCCTCAAAAGTTAAACGCGTACCAATACCCTGCGGTCTCCAGACCGCAGGGAATGATACAGAAGCGATATAAGAAACAGAATAATACTCACATTAATCTTATCAAAACATAAAAATGAATAAAATGCGGCAGGTTTTTGAATGCTAAGTTTAAGTGGTTGGAATAGCCAACAGACAGCATGACCGAGTGGTAAACGCGTCGCGCTTGTTATATTATATTTGATAGCCGCATGGATTTAACCAACCAAGGGCAAGTCGTTGTTTTCTTGGGCAAGAAACTTTACACTAATTGCTCAGTACTGGTTGGTTCCAGGAACGGATTCGGAAGTATGTCTATAAGCTAATAGCTTCCTACACAATCGAACTAAAATAAATTGTGTATATACCAAGGTTTTGAAATAAAGAAAAACAACAAAAACAGAAATGTAAACAACAAAAGAAATGTATCATTTGCATCTACGTATAAAATGTTTCTTGAAATAAAAATGTTGATAGAGTGCTAAACTATTTATATGATGAAAAACAATATTTCGTTTCAGAACAACTTCTTATCTGCTATATGTAGATCTGTCACACCCCATCATGTATATATCACACCAACAATATATATGTCATTTGTGATTGTTGTCACGGACAATACTTTATATTATCAACGTTATATTTCCTTATGGACCATTTCACTTTTAAATAATAATATATATGGTTCGCTGTATTATAAATTGATACTTAAATGGAAATAAACATGCATCAAACAGTATTTTATTAAGCATACTTAAAGTTTAATAATTTAAAAACTATTTTAGCATGTGCATGTACTGGAATAATTTTATTAAATTGATACTGCCGCTTCAACTGTAACCTTTACCGTATGACAATTACAATTTGCATTCGTCTTTACGATTGAGATATCTTTCTTTATGTTTACAATTTTCTTTCCTGATTTAAGGTACAATTTCAAGTTTCATACATTAAATGATATACCAATATTTCGATATATAAACGCACCTAAAGGAAAGTGAAATGATAGATATAATTGTATTGTGAATATATCATATTATATCAATATATTTTTACCATGATACATAAAGGATACGATTTGTTGATAGCTTTAGATTCCAGACAGCATTTTTCTAATGTTACGGTTTTACTAATTTGAAAAAAAGAAATGATACACTCTCACTCATGGAGATTCACGCTTTGAAAAAGTACTTGTCAATTACGAAGAAAATTTTTAATTTGTCGGGACTTTCGACGGAAATAAGATTGAAATTCTTGTGTGAAAATGCTATAATTTATCTTTCAGAACTCATTTTTGTTCCCCAAACTATCTGTTTTATTACACTGGTTAATAATTTTGAAAAAAGAAAGAACTTTCGACAGCAATTTTAGTGATAATGATTGAAATTGATACGGAAAAGATTCCGTCTCTTCGGTTACTTAAGAACAATTTCATTGTAACGTTACTTAAAACAACAATTATTGCTCCTTTGGTTTTGTTTGTTTTACAGCGCATTAAGGTCATGTGGCGTCGAATCAGGTAAGATGTATTTGGATAACCTTGGTTGAACTTACAGAAATACCGGGGTTCAAAACCACCTTACCTTCTATAGCTAAGACTCCAGAATGTAAATATACTCCAGTAATCCAAACAAAATAAGTCGCCTCTAACGATCATGCAGGGATACACGATGAAAGAAGTTCTGATGCCTCATCTTTTTTAAGCAACCACTCAGCTACAAGGGGATTTTTGCCCGTGATACACCTAATGTTACCGGCAGTTGTGCATGTTGGGCAAGTTTTAATACTCGCTGTATTGAATATACAAGTCTTACAATGCATTTGGTTAAAGGAACAACTCCGCTGTGGTCTAGAATCCTAATTGCATTATTTTTTAATTTCTTACATACACTTGAAACAGAAAAATGTGGAAGGATAATTGAGAAATATACACATAATTAAATTTGAAATTCGTACTTTTGAGATTTTTTATTCCGATGCACGTTTTCAATTTTTGAGTCATTTTTTACAATTTGAATCAATAGTTTAAAAATTTGAAAAACGGTTTGAAATTTTGCACATGAGTTATTGGTCTTTATCTGCATTCATCGCAACATGCATCTCGAGAAATTAATAGTAAAAACACCTAGTGGAGTCAGTAAGTTTCATCTTTCTGATTATGATTCTAAATCTTTTAAAATTAATGATTTTGCAGTATTTTATGCATGAACCTCTGTAGGTGTATAGAAATGTTACGTATACTATTAATATTATTACACACTTTGACATTAAATGACACATTCTGACATAAACAAAATGTTAGGAACGGAATGCTTCCTATATCAGTTGGCTAAAACCCTCTTTATCGTGCCCTATCAAATTTGCAGTGAATGTTTTTTTTTACCAACTTTTATTAGAAAAAAAACAAAAACAAATATAAGAATCAAGGTATGGAAATTCAACCATTGTGGCATATCTCAATAATCTCTTTATCGTGGGTGCTGCGCTACATAAATACTGCGATGCAACTCAAGATAAAATTATCCGTCAATTCCATGCATCGGAATAGATTTAAGAAAAAACTGTAATTGTAAAACGCAAAATAAAAGTTTACGATACAATTCTTTTCTTTTTAAACTTAAAATACATGCAAAAGTAAACATTTCCAGACTAATAACTACAGTTTTGCCATGCTCTGTTATAAAACGTATCGCAATGCTGGTTATCCTTTCCTTCCTATATCAGATTACGTGTGGTGAGAAAAATAGAACAAATCTAATTTGTTATGGACGGTGCTTAACCGTTTCGTAAAATCCTATGTATTGTATGCGGCTTGTTGTCCGAGAACGTGTAACGTGTTCAATTTATGATGTGGCAGAGAATTTGGTTGCTTATAATAACATATAATATATGCAAGTTTCTGTAACAGATTGACTTTCGCAATTCAACTTATAATTAGGAAAGTACCATATTTAAATGGTGTTATATAATTTCTATTGAATATAAAGTATTTTCACTACTTATTAACATTGAACGGTTCCCATATGTTTACTTATAAAAACAAGCTACATTAACCAACTTTACAGAAGTAAACCGAACATTTGTGTTATGTAATTATCCGAATTTTATCTGAATTTAATAAATGATCGATAACGTAATGCCACTATTTGAAGAGCAAAAACGTCTTCTAGAAAACAATCAGAAATATCTTTATTCCTAACCAAACAAAATGATTATCAGTATCAAATCCCTCATTTGGACATAAGATTAGGCTTAATGTTCTCCTTCATAGCACTTAAAGATAACATTGTGAGAAAAACGGTAATAAACTTTAACCAATTAATGTTTTACATCCTCAATTTAGTGATGATTTGGCACTTACAGTGATGAAGATTTTATGTCATTATATTCTGAGAATTATCAGTTCGGCAGCAAATTTATCTGAGATTTACAACATTATCTTTTAGAGAGAGATATTAATTCTGTTTTAGAGAACCGTCTAAATAATCCAAGGCATAAGAACAAACATTCATTTCACATCTGGCTTTGGTTTTTTCTCATTTTTATGTAATGTTGTTTTGGTACGACACTTAAAATAAAACGTTGAAATAAAATTAACCAAATTATGGATTTATTAAACAGCAACTTTTAAAATGCTTTCAGTAAAGTTTGGCACGAGTTAACTATTATCATGATAAATAATACATTCTAACACTATCGGAATTTTTTCTATATAGACAAAGAAGGCCGGAAGCGTGCATTATTCTACAACAATGCACTCGCCGTTCTTATTATCTCCCTGTGTATTTTCACATTGAAGGCGCCATTTTGTTTAAAAAATCTGATAAATTAAAACAATTTTTTTCGAATTTTGTTGTGAAAACTATCTAGAATGAAAGAAAATGGTCTAACTAAGAAAATTAATCCGAACACCAATATCTTTAATTCAGTCGTTAACGCTGTACAGACGTTTAAAGTGTTGTTTACGTGACGTCACAATGTAGCGCCAAACAGCACGTGCAAAACAATCAAATCAAGTTCGCTATTTAATGTCGCAAACGAGTTTAGTTTTACATTTATTTCACTTTTAATAATTTGTATTTCGCTTGGAAAATTATAAACTGAAATAAATAAACAAACAAAGTTGTATCAACGTTTTCAAAATTCGTTATTTTCAAAATGTTTCTACAAACGGTAGATTTAACAGTTTTTTTTTCAACCCACTGGAACGGCCTCTAAAGAACGTTTCTATTGGAAACTCTGAGGCGAAAACAAATTCAACCACCAAACATAAAGTCCAACGTTATAATAAAAATTATATTTTTTCTTGACGTATTAGAATGGAAATAGATATCAATTCTTCGTGCATTATTGTATAATAATGCACGTTTTTCGTTCAAATGCTTTGTAATTAATCACTCAGGCCTATCGGCCTTCGTGATTATATTACTACGCATTTGAACTCAAACCGTGCATTATTCTACAACAATGCACTCACAATTGATATCTATTTCCTAAGTATACAACATGGAGTAACAGATGCCTTTATGCCCTTCTTTTTCAATCTTGTTTTGTTATAATGTTATTATAACGAGACGCTACGGATAGCTTACTTTTTTTTGGATTTTTCCTAATACTCAACCAATTTCAAATATTAAACTCACATTAAAAATAAATTCGTATCAAAGATGAAAAGCTTTATTACACGTCAGTATATAAATTCTTTTTTCTTGAAACAAATTATTTTAAGAAGTTCCTATTTAAGATCTATTCAACCAAGCTGTGTGTCTCCGTTGGCCTCCTTATCCCTAAGAATAAAGTCTGATAACAGCTTTAATGATCCAATTATGTTAGACCAATCATTGTTAATAATGTCCATATTTTTGTAATAATAAGGCACAGCAATAATTTGTATATAATCATCATCATCATTATTGAACGTCCATTATCAATGGTTCAGACGATTGCAAAATATCACTGTATCTAATAATTTATGCAAAGGTGACCCCCCTAACCCCCCCCCCCCCCAAAAAAAAAAAAAAAAAGAAAAACAGGGGTAAGCTCTTCATTAAGTAAGTTGCTTTTTATTTTATCAACCATATAAGAGAACACTGTTTTTACTTTAAAAGTAGAAAACAATTTCTCGGAGGTTAGCTATAACACCTATGCACAGCGTAATGTTTTGCAGAATTTTTCATATCCTATACGCACTCAAAAATAAATCAGTTTGGTAGTAAAATAAAACTGTGACATAAAATACAGACCGTTTACCTTTTATCTGATTAAGTAGTTTATCAGATTTAAATATTGTAAAAAAGCTTTTAAAATGTGAAACAACTCAATGAGAACAATTCAGAAAAGCGGAGTATCGTATTATGTGTTTTCTTATCACCTTTTCTTTCTATTTATAACGCGTCATTCGATAATAACTGCCTAACCTGTTATTGAATACGGTTATTAATGTCGTTTAAGCATAAACCTTTTGTCTTATAAACCAGCCGATTTGCCTTTCTGATAAACTGAACGACTACGAAATAGCTTGACGAATTAATGCCTTAAAGTGTCAAATAAACTTAGTAGTATAATTGCAAATAAATATGTCACTGCCATATGTGATATAACGAATCAGTGAATGAAACAGTTTATCACTTAAATGCAATGTAATAAAGATGTGATAATTTAAATTATAAGTAAATTAAATATAATTTAAGTAATCAATGTAAGTATAAGACGTATGTTTCTTTAAGTTATTTGTAATGCTATTTGTTTTTCTTTCATTTATATAAGTTTTTCTATTAAGTATTATTGCATGCTTTAACAACTGGTATCTCGTTTATTTAACGTGCTGCCGATTGTCAGGTAATTTTTAGATGTACAAGACTTTTCCATTGCTTGTAATTGATTCTGTTTAAGAAGAAAAATGTTGAAATGGTAATAATTTCTTTAATATAATGTTGTGGACAGATATTTATCACATTATGATTATGCGAAATTGTTACCTATTTTTAATAAATTACATTACTTTACATTTCGCATTCATAGCTGAGACCATAACCCATTTCTGCTTGAGCATTTTACGAAAAATGGCTGCTTTCATTGATAAGCCTCCTGTATCAAGTTCAAATTGCTATGAAACCATAAAAGTTTCAATGTGCACAAAAGTGGACTGGACCATAGCCTTTGTAACGACATGCTCAAACTTAAATTACCTGTTACCATTGCAGGGGGACACTTCAAAATATCTAAACATCACTAATTTGCGTTGATTTTTTCCATCAAAACTGATTTCAAAGTGCTGCCCCCTTCAAATCCCTTAGCAGAAGTTGGCAAATGCCCCTCTGGCACCACCCTGATGAATCTTTTTGATAGAGGATAGCGCCGAAACAATGACCACTTTTTTACAACATTTCTCAAACGAAACAAGTTTTAGGTGACTAAATAGGGCATTTACTCACCATTTGAGGCCTCAATAAGGAGAGAGAAGGCGCAAAAAGACGTCAATATGAAGTTATAATGGGTTAAATATTGCATTTGAATATATCAAAATAAATGTCCGGCAAATAAAGTCTCGCTCAAAGTTAAATGCGAGTACAAAGTCTTAATACTACGTTTTTAAAAGCTATTTTCGTCAGAATTTCCTGCGTATCAACTTATATGCACGGGAAACTAATAATTATTTACCATTACACTTTTTTATAGTCATGCTAAATATAACAGATTGTTTGTGTCGATTGAAACACGATCCATGTCACGTATCAACTGATTATTTACAGTGTCCTCTTCCTTTTTGTCAGTAAATGATGTTTGCCGCACAATTATATATAATGAACGTATACATACACTACATTGACATTCTAATGACAGTTTATGTGGTTTAAAATAAATGTTTTCATTTAAGAAACACCAGCTAAAAATAACTAATTAAGTACGTCATAAACATGATAGTATGCATGTTTCTAAAGTAAATACAAATCCAATAATAACATCTTTAGTTTGCTTTATAAGTTCTCTGACCAGCCATACATTTCTGGATGCTTCATCCTTGCCAGTGTAAAACATTTAACATACATTTACAAAAGGCAGACTAAAGGTTATATTGTGCAAATTTTGCATTGTCCTAGTCCATCCACTTAGCTCAATAGGAAGATCATCATGTAGGTCTCGCTGGGCGTTGCGAAATTTCCCCACGGCATTTGATCTCGGATGACCATTTGTCTCCCAGTGCTGATTCAGAAATCATGTTAAGTAAGTAGGCAAACACTTAAGGAGAAATTGGTAATACCTTGTTAGTCGGACTAGGCTGACAAACTTTCAGACATGCCAGATTTTTTCTCGATGATTCCCTTAAAGGGATTCACTGAGGTGATTTTGATAACGAGACTGGAAATAATTTTTCGAGATTTATGCGTCTAGGCATATAACTTGTATGCTAAATTTCAGATCATTTGCTCACTTTTCAATCCAGAATAATTATTCTAATTGAAAGAAGAAGAGAAAAAAAACCTTTTCACTCGGGCTTGGAATAGCACAAATATACGATTTTCAATTTATTTCTTAATTATCTCTTGCATTTCTTTCAGTTTTAAGTGTCCCAGCTGATCTATGTAAGTAAGTAAGTAACTCAAATTTTAAGTTGTTAAGCTTTTTGATCTCAGTGGAATTCCTTAAAATGTTAGTAATTGACAATTCTAAAAAATCAACGCTTGGCAAGTTCATGCAAGAAATTTGGCAGGTTCAGGGTTAAATTAAAATGAATATTCCTAAACATATTTAAACCATATGTAAAAGTAACTGACCACAAAATATTTCCTCGAAACTAAACAGTTATATGCTTAGAAGACAACAAATTAGTGGCCACAATTTACTTCCTGCAATGTGAAATAATTTAATTCGTAGGTAAATAAGATTTAATGCAATCAATAAGTATCTTTTTTCTTAACTGTCACAAACGAGAGCTAACATGAAAACGTAATAAGGAAATAAGAAAGTATTTGGTTAATGATTAAAGTGTTGTTCATGTAAAAATCGGAAACGTCTCTTTTAGTTTGAATGATTTATTTAATGATTTCTACCTTCACCCAGGTAACAGCTAATCTTTCTTTCTTCACAATACTTCTTTTTAATTTATCATTGTGCATTAAGCATTATATCCCTGACATCGTAGCTACATCTTAAAAGTACTTAAAATTATTGAGGGTTAATTTTGAATTCCGCTTAAGCCGCCGTTGCTAAGAGGGCGTGGAAGGTGGCTAACAAATACCATTACCGTCGATGAACAGACCCAAAAAACCGAACCTGAAACAATTTTATTTTGTTTTTTTGGGCATCTTTAGGGACTTACCTACTAAAAATGAGAATACAAATCAAGCTTAATGAATCGCCAAATATAAATATAACTAAAATTTAGTTCGTCATTTATTCTGCATTATCTAGAAAGCATCAAGCTATACGGTTGTGTGCATTGGTTTTGAAAGCATGTAAATAGAAGCAACCGCATACAAAGGTGATGTATTGCCTTCCAATACATAAAACAAACAGAAAAAAGATACCGTAAAAGATTTCTCAACACAAATGAAGTTTAATTAAGCTCAACATAAATTATTAAATATTCATTACTGAATCCCAAACTGTCTTCAAGTTGCCTGAAAACTGATAATAAAAAAAGAAATAGCAAATCATAGTTCTCTTTTCATCTTTGGTGCAAATGCATAAGTTACTGATATTATCGGAGAAACAAGTTGTCTCTTTTGTACGCTGAATACGAATGATGTGGTCTATTCTTACGAAAAACTTTACCAAGATATCTCCTCTTTGGTAGCGGGAATTATTTTGCGTGCGTATACCATTAGGAGGATATCCATATATTTTGTAAACAGACAGCGCGAGGGAAGAATAAAAGACTAAACAAAACACCATGTAATGTATCACTTAGATAAATTAATTATAATAACTTATGTACTTTTAATGACGATATATAATCATATTGGCATGGTGTTAATGCATTGGATAGAAAAGTCGTCAAATTAGGTAGAGCACGAATAAGCCGGCCGATCTTGGTTTCCTACAGTCACATAGGTCATTTGCTACCAAATGGACCATGATAAAATAAAAGAGCATGAGTACTGTGAGATAGTATAAAAAAATGTTCATCATTAAATGTGAATATTTACTTATGTTTTGTTTTATTAAAGAACCGTTTTAAAATGCATTATATAATTAAATGTTCATCTTTAAAATCCATAATTAAACACAGGAATCTAATCACATGAATTTTAATTATTCTTCTTAAGCCGGTGATAGGGGACGTGAACGGTAACTTGCACTTTCCATTATCGTCTATGTACAGGCTAGCTCATAAGCTTTGGCCATTCTAACAATGAAGACATTTGCTTCTGGAATTGCGTATTATAAACAATGGCACACGCTTACCAGAAATAGCTTTTAAATCGTTGTCAAAAATAATTCATGCATATATGAAGTATTGCTTCCAATTGCAATGCATATCATGCCTTGATTTACATGATTATTTCGTTTGAGCTAATGTTCCACTATCACGATTTGAAAGGTTATTTAAAACTTTTACATCTTGTTATGCATTCATCGATTTATTTTGTAGGCGTTAATTGAATTGTAAACAGGGTATAATGTTTCTACTATGTCAAGGCCAAGCTATTTAGAAGATTACAAATTGTTTTGCATGAAAAAAAAACTCGGTGATGTTTAGGTCGACCTTGCATATTTTGCATTCTTTAAAGTTTTTTTAAATCTCGGAACACGATTTCTATGATATGCCACTTGTATTATGGCATTATGAATAAGCTCGGTACCGATAACGTTCAAACACTCAATATTGATAAAAACTGTTAAACAAGTATATAATACAGATACATAACTCAAAATTTCAACAGCACGACGGTAATCAACATATATGCTCTCGAGATCAGTATGTTCTTGTCAGAAAACAGACCCTAGAAAAACAACTTGTAAATCAAATTCATTTTTGGTGCATATTCATATGTTTCAAATTGATATTATCATAGCGCAGTCTGGAAATACAGCAGTTGTCTGTAGTTCTTGTTTTGAACGATCTAATCTATCAACGTCCGACAGGCTTGTTTTCTCCCGCGTATTAAGAATTCCCGATTAATGTGCTAGGCTAGAATCGCTTCTTGTCTTCTAAAAAGCATATTTAAAGCCCTCTCCCCAAACAATGCCATAATTTTCTTTTCTCAAAATAATTTTATTTGTGGTGTACTATTACGATTTTCGAAAAAGTACTCATTGGTCAACTAAACAATTTTATTGCCTTTTCTTAAAGTTTTGCAATTAGAAGAGTTATAGTTATTTCACAATCAATTTTTCTTTCTCCTGGTGATAAGCATTTTCATACGTTAAAAATCCATTATTTGAACATTATTTAATGCATTTTGCCAATTCTTAAATAAGCAAAACTAATTTCGTAGGCATGCTATGCCTTTATTAATATAATACATGGAATATCCTTAAATGGAATATCCTTAACTGATATGTTATTAATAATGCACATTTGAAACGCAGATTTTCATGTTTGCTGATGTTTTGTTGTTGTTTTCTTTGTCAAAGTAAAAGTAAAGTCATGTATAAATTTAATTAATATGAAGTAAATTGATACAATTTGCCTTGTTAATGTGTAAAATTTAACTTATAAAGACATACATGAAATTCATGTAATATATTTTCCTCGAAACAATCTAAATTAATCATAGCAATCCTATAAAAAAACACATTTTTCTTCTGTATTACACCCTAGTGACTTTGACACAAAATCAAAGAACATAATATTTCATTCATTTAGTTGTGCTTATTAAAGCTATCAACGTCTTGATTAAGCAATTGATTAAGTTTCAGATGGAACAGTAAAGAAATGTTTTCAATGATTATGATGCTGTTTTGTACTATGTACAATTATTGTTTGCCCAGCTGGACTCAGCAACAAATTTTGTACCACTTGATACCATCAATCAGTCTGAGCGTCTCAATAGATAACCAATCAAAAATAGTACTTACACAATTCGTTTGAAAAGTTGGGCCGTAGCGATTAATCATCGTGTAATAGGAGCATTTAATAAACACAAATGCCAAGAAATATAATAATGGAAATCAAAAAACAGTAGTTTTGGCGCTAAATATGCTAAAATTGACGAAGTACATCAGTAATCATTTGCATGAAAGTTCATTTGTCACAAAAACCTGCTTTTGTTTATAGTTGCTCATACATGATGCAACATATCATGTTTCCCAAACAGCTCATAATTAATTGAACCAACGCGGCATTTTGTAAATAAAAAAGGACGCTTATTTCTCTTAAATGGTGTGGTATAATGTTCATATGTCACAAGAGTGAAATATTTATTGTGTCTACTCATCACTTTTTGTATTTAATGATCAAGCTTCATTCTATTATAACTGACAAATCTGATAAAGAATCTGGTTATATATATCTTAGACATATAATCTTGTGCTATTTATTTTTTGAATTCGGCACAATGTCATGATAAATTTTACCATGTGTAATATCTTGATGAAATATTAGAGCTAGTATCCACGAATGATTTGATCTTTCATGCAAAACAAACACATTTTCTATTTTTACTGCTTTTCTATGAGCTCTTAGTCATTTATACCGATTTGTGTTTGTTTATCATTTCACTCAAAACCTACAACCACAAAAGCAGAAAGCCGTTTTATCAGTTGTTAATCTATCAAATCCCGATATTCAAATATAGTTGTACAATAAATTAGAAAAAAAACGGTGTGAGCCTAAGCCATTTTTTCGGATTCGGCGCCATATGACCTAAACTGTGTTGGTGCGTGGTAAATCAAGCAACCAAACAGAGAATTTTTGCTAATTTGCGGTATTTTTTAAGCCAGATATTTGTCACTTTGGAACAGAAAAACAGAACAAAAATCCAAGGTCAACAGATTTGCAAAATTATCCCTGATATAATGGCATACGATAAAAGAAGTGTAAAAACATATTGACAGTCTCCGATATTTTGACAAGCTTTTTGATGTCATTTTATCAATCATATCCACTAATCTTTGAAATTTTATATCTCATTATAGCGTTTAGTCATTGTAAAATGATTAAATATAAAGAAGTATTTATATTTTAAATGTTTGCAATTATCTCGTCTACAATAAACTGAGTTGTTTGGACACACATTTTCATTGTTATATTGATAGATATGTTGAAAAGATTGCGAATAAAAAGACTGTAAACGCTTGTTTTGACTTACTCCCACCAACACTATTTAAAGCGACCATTGACTTTTCTAAAGGATTTTCTTATTTTTACATATTAAATCCTTTCATATCATTGTCAAATTTTTTCCGTCGTTAAAATACATATAAAAACAATATGAAAACCCATTGATATCTCTAATCTATCGGTACGCTCTCTATATGTAAATTAGTAAACCAGAAAATTCGTATTCCGAACTTCTATTGTTTAGAAACGAGCGTCACTGTCGTTTTCTCAACAACTTTTGGGACCTGTATTGAAGAAAGCTTTATATGATGCACTTTTTTAAAGATAAAGTTACTGAAATATATACATAGTTTGAAACAACAAATAATTGTTTTTTTTTCCGACAAAACGTAAAAGCTGAAGGCCTCTTTAAAGACAGTTATTCTATTGTAACTAAAACATAACGCTTTTGTTCAAAGGAGACTTATCTAATGTATAACGTTACTAATGGTGTTACCAGACACCAACAAATCATGTATAAGCATCGTTAACGTATCATATCGACCCGGTAAATCTTTAAATCAAAGATGTAAAGTTCAGCATGACTTTTTTTTAATTGTAACAGCAGACAAAAAACATGGAAACCAGATCTTAGTATCGGTATTTCTAAACTAAGTTTAGATACAGGTAATTTGATAAGATTAACAAAGAAAGTCTCAATCAGTTAAAAAGGGATAAGGAAATATTATGATATACTAGGGTACTAGGCTCTGAATGTATTAAAATGCTGAAACCATCTTAAGTACATAAGGTATGTCAAAACCTAATAAAATGATATCCCATTACATGGTAATTGGTGAATAAGCAGCATTCGCGGCAGGAATGTTAATACGGATTTTATTCCGCAATCATCAAAGAAAAAATATATCATTCAACTAAAAGCTTTGAATATAAAATTGTACTGAAAAGGATCAACAACTGACACTTGGAGGGTTTGTTTATAGCTAGGTTAATTTATCCAAGATTTTAGGCGGATAGTTTCTCTTATAATACAACTTTTATAACATTTATTATCATGAATACTATATATTTTGTTTTGTAAGTTGAAAGTAAATGAAGAAAAAGCAAAACATACAAATAACATAAATTTTGTAGCAAGCAACTTATTGCAAAAATTCTTAATTGCAACCAGAATGTTCCTGTCAGAAAACAGACAATAGATATGCAAATTGCAAATATATTGCATTCCCCCTGCATGTTTATTTTTGTAGATGTAAGAGTAAGTTGACCTGTTCCTGATAACTTCCAAATAACGTTTCAAAAATTAAAACTTGTTTACTAAAGATTAGACAGAATTTTCAATATTTAATTGAATACCCCTCAACCCGGTGCTAGGGGGCGTGAGGGATGTTGCACGTTTTCATTATCCCTCATGTACAGACTCAATCAAACCAAGTCTGCAATTTTCATGTAATTTTGCTGTTTTTGTTGCTTCCGGGGGATCACTTTTTTCCAGATATTAATATAAAAAACTGTGAAATAACAGGTTGTGTTTCATCATACATCAATAATGACAAACATGTTCGTATGTCTTAATTTAGCCAACAAAAGAATAAGACTGATAACAAATTTAATTGAAATTAGTTGTTTAGCTCTTTACAAATATCAAGAGAACATTTTAAATGAAATTCAGAACCATGAAATTATTTCTGATATAACATTAAGATATGAATCTCGTTTCAAACATAACTTATAAGATATAAGCCAAGTATAATTTGATAAGCATGACTTTTGAATTGTATTGATTTAGACGTTTGTTTGATGAAAACAGAAGAAACAGTAAAACAATCTACACAAAAGTGAATAAATAAAAAATAACAATCCACATAAAAGGCGGTCATCTTCTAAAGTAACGTACATGTATGTACATTTGAAAAAGGAACTTCATCTGATTACACATTAGACCCAACAGTAAAAACAAGTACATTTGAAAAGAGAACTTTATTTGATTTGGCCGACACATTTAAGCAAAGACAAAATGTAAATTCAAATACTACAAATTAGCTGCAGGTCGAATGCCGCAAACTTGATTAAAATACTATTTTCATTATCAGTAATGTACGTGAGTGGTGCCTGATATCATGGATATTGAACACACTTATTTTGTATTAAATATATACTTCATTAAACATTTGACATATTGCATACTCTAACTATATAGATTAAAAAATTGTTTAATAACCCCAGATTAATATCTTATCGTTTTCCTGATTCACGACAGTAGACTATTTACTCGATATTTTTATCACTGGAGCCATGAAATATAATGCACAATTTCGTCCTTAAAGTCGTTTATGTTATAAACCCTGCTATTAATGTCTGAAACGTAAAACCTTTTGTCATGTGAGCCTACCCATTTGGCAATCTGATAATGTCGAAAATGTAGCCGCTTGTCTTATTAATGTCAAACAATCAGACATGTTTGCAGTGAAGATGCATTAGTTGGTGCCTAATCTGAAATAAACCTTTATGAAATATTCCCATTTAAAAAAGTAATATAATTCGACCAGTGGAATAGATTATACACCATTAAACAGAAAACGTTTTCAAACAAATTATCTGAATAAATGTTTATGAATTATACTGAATACAGAAATGCGGAATCCATGAAGTACGCACATAATTGAAAATAATGAAAACGTTGCAGACTCGGTTGTTTGAACCTGTTAATGGATGGTAGTGGTAATTGCAAACTACTGTCCACGGTCGCCCCAGCACCGGCTCCAGCATAATTCAAAGTTTAATTTAAAATATGAATACGATGAAATTTTGAATATATAAACACCCGTTAATGAGCTCATTAAGTCATGTAAAACCTATTCATCTGACGTGATTTACGAAAGTGACATGTTTGAATTATTGTCCATAAATTACCAGAATCTCGCAATTTGAAAATAAATCAGATCAACAGGAAGATAGCTTTGTTGAACCTGTACATTGCCGGCAAAGGCAGGTGCAAGCAACCTTCACCGACTTAAACATAAGGTGGTACTGAGTAAAGCGACTTTTTCAATAATGATTTAAATAGAAAACAAGATAATAGAAAAGATTCATCAATAATTCTGATAACTTCAAATTCAAATATTCAGACATTAGACGGTCTTGATATCTAATCACTAGTGTATAAAATAATTTTCTTAAATATCATGTACATTAATAAGGAACTGTTTCTCTGAATAACAATAAAAGTGCTATTTTCTACTTGACCGAATAAAAAATCTAACAAATTGAGCAATTATTCCAACATTGAATCTCTTATCATCCTAAGATAAAGTCTAGTTATAGCTTCGTTTAACCAAAACAATTTATAGTATTACCATTTTTATCTTTAAATGCCATTATTTGCTTTATCGTCGCTCTTAAAATGATAAAAGTTTAATGTCCTTATAATTGAATGCTTTATCAACGTCTGGTTATGAAAATGTTTGGTTACTGTGCATAACCATATGTTTGGTAAAAAACATGAAATCTATACAATGCAAAATAACGGTATGTACTAACTGTAAACGCGGGGGTGCGATTAGATAATGCGTAACGTTTAAGAGCAAAATATGATTGTTCTTAATTTAAAGCCATATACAAAAAAGATTTGCTGTAAAGAACTAAATGGCATAGAATTTCTGCCGAAAGAAAAACAAGTAATTAAATTGGTGTCAGAAAGATTTCGTTTTCGAAATCTTAATAACTTAATTATTAAACAACATCTGTGACAATTTTGGATAGTTTAAAATATATGCGCGTTTTGTTTGAAGCCAGGGTTTGTGTATGATGGTCTAATCATATCACTGGCAAATCATCTTAATAACCCGATAACAATATCCTTTATTCCTTCTTTAAGTTATCTAATCTGACGTTTATTTGTTTGGTTTAGCTTTGTTTGCCGAGTATTATTCATTCTGTAAATCAGTCCAGATTGATCTAGTAAAATCATCATACAATCAAACGAAACCACGTATTACTTACCGCTTGTTTGAAGGAGACAAGTCAAAAAATCTTCAGCATACACTTGTGTCAATTTCGTGAAAGAAAACCAACAACCACACTTTTACTGTCTGAAAATACACGATATCATATTTGCTCAAATCTAGTGTACTGAGTCAACGATAAAATCATTTTAAAAGTCATCCAGTACAAGTCAATCAAACAAATAGTCCTATTTCGATACATATCTGTTCTACGTTTTCTGATAGTTTGAGCTTTTGACTCAAGTATATTTGTAAGAATAAAAGGTCAATTGAAAACATCAAGAATATGCATCAATTATATGTTAATATTCTCTGATATCTTAGCTTAAATGTTCTATGTTTGAATATAATTGTTTTCTTATACAATAATATACTCATTTGAATAGACATAACAGCATAATATTCACATTAATTCATTTTATCAATGATACTGAACAAAATGCTTCAATGCACTGGCGATAGCGTTCTGCATCTTTCTGTGAATGATAACTGACAAAATGTGCAACTAATCAAACATTTATTTCTTATTTCATTTCTGTGGCTAAAACTAAGAGATGTAAACAAAACATTTTTGACCAATCTACATCGAGTCCATAACGTAAATAAGCGTCTGTGTTGGAAAATTGGAAACTTTTACTTATATTATATTATACAATTATTGACTAGTGAGCGATTGAATATGATGTGATATTCACCGGCAGATGACATATTGACCGAGGCGATAGCCGAGGTCAATATGACTTTCTGCCGGTGAATATCACATCATATTCAATGGCTCACTAGTCAATAATTGTTTTATTATATGAATAGGCTAAGCATTAAAAAAAATCACGAAAAAGTACAACCTTATATACATGTACAAATTTTGCCTCGTTGAAGCGCGGGAAAAAACGCACGTGTTAGGCGTGCAACGACTACGAGAACGCTGCGCATACAAAAGTAATTCAAGTTTATACTCATCGATGCGGTTTAGCCTTTAAGTATAACAGTAAAGTAATGATATTTCAATCGAGAAATATGCCATAAAGAACAAAACGCAACAATTATTTTTTAATTAACACACGTAATTAACAGTCTAAGGTGTATGGTCATTGAATATGAGTCTCAATCTATATTTAGACTTGGAAAATCCAATTCAGCCAGTTAATATGATACTACACCCAGTGAATATGATTTTATAAAAAAGTTATGTTGACTATAGTTTGGACCAATCAGATTGCAGCTATTTTTAGATCATGTAATAATATAAAATAGTAAACTTTATATTCGTCCAGTTAAGTGATATGATTCGTTCAGGTTTATTGCTATCTGTATGAAACAGAACACGAACGATGCAATAAGCAACCTTTTCTCACTTTGGTGCCAATATGTATACGGGCAACAGAGTGAAGAGAATATAAGGCGAACATAAACATCAAAATACAAGGCAAAGCTGATCATATGTTTTAAAAGATATAACATCAAATGTTGCTGAAATGATGATTTATGATGATAATTCAATTTTTTGTTCCTTAAGAACCATACTTAAGTTGTCAATATACGTCTGCACATTAAGCAAATGTTTCAAATAATGGAAAGTTTCTTTTGCTTCTTGTGAACATGTGAAATAAGTAACATATTGTTTTCTAAACTATGTGTGATGATATATGTTTTGTTGTAATAATCAAAAAAGATTATAGAAAAAATTTAAATAAAGTGAAACAAAGGGTTATAATATGGTACTCAATATAGTACAGGACTGTAAACAATACTTTGTATACGCATTTTAAACCATACCTTTTGCCGTGCATTTCTAGACCAAAATCAAAATTTTTATTTCGAATTAGTCATTTTTATTATTTAATGTGAAACTAAGAGTAACATTTATTCGTATGATATAACTGTGCTTCACTTTTACAGTTGTTTTTAATTTTTGAAGTAAAATTTGGCACCAACAATCCATTAACATACTTTATTTGTTTATATTCAGCATATGGATTTCCAAAATAGTTTGGTAAATAAAAAAAGTATATATACATAATAGATCAACAGATGCTGTATGGCGTGTTGTGTTAAAATGTTATTACAACGAGGCTGTTAAGACATGTATACAGGGCGTTAACCTTTATAATTATTAAACAAAACATTTCAACCAAGCTGTTGTTTATAATTTCAGAACGATGTCAGACAAATAGTAATTTTGATTAGAAGGACTATCAAGTACTAAAATCGCAAAATGATAATTATTAAAATATTCAATTAACCCTAGAGGCCTGTTTTTGAACAAGTTTTTACATCTAGAAATATTATAAGCATCCCACTTGCTTACATTTGTTAAATTAAGAAGAAATTGTCTGGCATTGTATTCAAAGTCTGACATCTTAGCATAATAGGTTCTCTGTTCTATGAACATAGTCATTTTCTCATACAATATTTTATTACAAAATTCTATTCATACTTTTTCATCTTATCTATCTGGATGAAAATGCTCCAATAAGCTGGCGACAGCTTGTTGCAAATTTGTTTGCATGATAGCTGATCATTAGTGCATACCATAAAATATATAATTGTTGTTCCTTCCGCGAATATTTCAGATCAAGTCGAGCAAATGACAAGTAGCCGATAGTGAACGAAAAAATCAATCATAATTGAAACAATCAAAAAATAAAATGTACAATAAAAATCAGTCAGCCTTTTATTGTACTCAGCAGTTTTCTTAACTAACAAATACACAGCAAAAAATAACAATGTTGATAAAAGTATATGCCGGTTTAATTTTTCATTTTCGAAAGATTCATACGTGCTTATTTACATAAAAATAACCAGGTTACAGAAGCCATCAGAAATTTCACAAAAACACGACACAGAATCGTCTTTCATTAGGACAGAATGTGCTAATTAAACAAGAAATGAGAACTGATCATTAACAACATACCTAGCGAATGTGATAAACAATATGTAGAAAGCATAAAACATTGTTTAAAAAAGGAAAAGTCATCTATAAGTCATCTATAATTACTTTTCATTTTATTTTGGGATAAATTATGACAGCACGACAACAATTGTGTCTGACACTATATATCAAGCATACAACTTGCTTATTAATTCTGATAAATATACTCTTTGACTGGAAGATTCACAGGGTGAAAAATTATTGTCAATTACGTTGAAAACTCCTAATTTGTCGTGACGTTCTAATGAAATAAGATCGGATTCCTTGTGAGAAAATGCTTTAATTTATCTTTCAGGACTCAATTTTGTTCGGCAATCTATCTGTTTTATTACACTCCTTATCAATTTGGAAAAGGAAGAATCTTTTGACTGCGATATTTACAGATTTCTTTGCATAGAGAGTGTTGAAAGTTGAAAATACCAGAAAACAAAGGTCGGTTTTGTTTCATGTATCAAGCATACATTAATAAAGTGTTCCAATAAAAAAAGATAAATTAAAGCAAAACATGTATTGTAATTTAATATTTTGTACTGCCCCCTTGAACACGCAAATTCCACTCTATAGTAGTTTGTAAAACCCTTTAACACTTACCAAACGAAATACGTCATTTTTAATCGTGTTGAGGACAATGAGCACTTCATTTCCTCTTCAAATCATGCATCATTTAATGTAAAGTGTAGTATAAGAATATAATTATGTATAGTATAAAGATATCTCCGCTGGCATTGTTTTAACAATGACAATTGAAAGTTAAAGCATTATTTGTAACTGTAAGATATGTTCTTTTTTTTTTGCTTTACTATTTGTCTCTTTATAATGAAAAAAGCTGTAAATATATTACAGTTACAGGTCTTGCATGGTTGTCTATATTAACTCGATAAATAAAAAATCAATGTTATGAGAAAAACATCTCCACGACGATAGTTTTATTACAGCGTAATTGATTTGACAAGCTAAAAAGATTTACACAACGTTTCGTCATTGTACTATTTCACTTTATTTTTGAAACAGTGATATAATTGATAGTTATAACAAAAGGGAACACATTAAATAACCTGAATCATTATGTAAAAAGCAGAAACACTCTTCAAAATGTCAACAGAATGTTAAAACAATTATACTCAGGATATTTGTTACTTTCTTAATGCAAAAGGAAAAAAACAATATCTTGAAATTGTTAATTGTGGGCGGTGCTCAAAATTAATGGTCTAACAGAACATATTTATTGTATGCAGCTTGTTGACCGAATTCCATCTCATTATCGTTTAATGTTCAATTTACGATGTGGCAATAATTATGACAATTATACATAAAAAATGAATTCAGGTTCTGCTTTGCAAAATGTCTTTCACAATTCTACTTAAAATTTGGGTAACTTCCAGACTAATAATAAAATGTATTTGAATTGAGTATCATCACAAGTAATTGGCATTTACCTGTTCTCATACGCCCATTAATAAAACAAAAACGACGACCTACCAACGTTACAATGAGTAACCGGACAGTTATGTCACAAAAATTAAGCTTTATCTGAATCAATTAAAGCTGCATTGAATAAGAGTTTTTGATGGACTATTATTATCAACAAAAGTACCACAACTTGAAAAGTAAGTTCCTTTACTGAAATCAGTCTGAATTATCTGTCTTAAAACAAATAGAATGTTTATCAGTGTAAGAACCCCTCATTTGTGCACGTGATTAGGCTTAAAGATCCTGTAACACAATGTTTTCATGGTTTTATTTCATAAATATGATGCTCAAATTAAGATTTATATCGATATTGTAAGTTCCAATAAGCATTATTTATAAAGATATTACCCAATTTAACATTGCATGTAAATAATGGGAGGTAAGAAATTTATTTTCTATAACTTCTAAGTCAAATTTTCCAATAAGAAATGAATGCATGTAATTTATTTATTAAATATAATGTGCACAAATATTTGCAGTACACATTTTACATATTCTTCGATGTTTGAAAATTGTTTTATTTGCATAATCATATATATATATATATAACTTTATACACACAGTAACAATATCAATCACAAGACATACAGGATCTTTAAAGATAAAATTGTGAGGAAATTAACTTAACGGCAATAAACTGTAACCAATTAATGGTTTACATGCACAATTGCGTGAAGATTTGCCAGTTGTGTTGATATATCTTTAATGTTATTACCTTTTTAATATTATTTGGACATCATTGGATTCAAATTTTTTTATTACTTTATTTTTTTCTCTTGTTTTTCTTTATATTATTTTACATACTCTTGCGTTTTTGTGTTATGTCACATCGACAGTGTTTAAGCTTTATAAATAAATGAATTACGGGTAAAGCGGGCACTTGTAATAAAACGACAATATATATGAGTAGCTTTCTTGACAAAAGAACCTTACGAGCATTTGGACATGAATACCCAAAGCCAAAGAACATGCATTCATTTTACGCCAGACTCTGCTGGACTCATTCATACAAATCTTGTATGCTGTTAAACAACATAACTTAATTTTAAATTTTGATTTTTCTAAGTGTAATTTGGCACATGTAAACCATTAACATAGTTTGTCTGCGGCATGGCAATTTCTAACTTACCTTTATGAATAAAAAGTAGTAAAAAATTCTAATAGCAGATACCTTGATGGCGTGTTAACCAAGAGTGTTGTGTTAGTTATAATTATATTATGACGGGGAGATGAAATATACTGGTCGTTGTCCTTTTTGAATATCTCTTTCTATAACGGTTACCAATAAATCTCAGCCAAATTTGCTGAGAAAACTTATATGGATTTGGATATCAAGTACAAAATTAAGAATAGTTATTATCTTATTTAACTAATCCAACAAGCGTTATATGAAACTTTTTGTCATTCCCCAGTATCACAAGCTTCACTTGTTTACATTTGTAGAATCAAAATAATGTCGAGTGAAGATTTTTAAACTTTTCTCTGATATCTTAAGGCGTTTATTATTTGAATACAAGCATTTTAGTATTAAACGATACGTAAGATATATTATGTAACACCATTATACTCACATCAGTTAAAATTCATATTTGCATAAATTTTATAAAATATGAATAAAATTGCCAAAATACTTGCGACAGGTTGCTAAATGCTACTTTAAAGTGACGTGAATAGCTTCATAATTGGTCTACAACGGGCACCTTTTTCTATATCCGTGGCCGGGTGTGATTAACGCGTTGGACTTGTAACCTTATAATAGCCACCCGCCACCCCGTTAGGGGCAAGTCACTGTTTCCTTGAGCAAGAAACTTTACACTCATTGCTCAGTACTGGTTGGTTCAAAGAACTGGTTTGAAAGTGTGTCTATAAGCTTAAAGCTTCCTACACTATCGAACTTTAATAAATTCTATACTATTTCTTTACACCAAGTATTTGAAATTTTGGGAAACAATTACAACAGAAATGTTCCATTTGGATTGACGTATAAATAATTTCGTGGAATAAATATGTTGATAGATTTAAGCAAGTATGAACACTTTAATGAAAAAAATAATGTAAGATTAATTTACTATCTGCCATAAGTAGATGTACTTTATCTTATTAAGTATCTCACAATTACCAACTATATATATGCCATTAGTGGTTAGTTGTCCCTTTCACTTTTATATTAAAAACTTGTGTGAAGGAATATGGTTTTGCTGTATTAAAAATTATATATAAATTGAAATTAAAAACCAATGAATCAAAGACTATCTTACTAAGCATACTTTAATAAAACTAGTTTGGCATACATGTACTTTGATGATTGCATTAACATGTTATGACCGCTTCAACTGTTACCTTCATCATACAACAATTACAATTTGCAATGGTCATTACGATTCAGATATCTTTCATTATACACGCATTATTTTTTTTCATTTTCTTTCCTTATTTAATGAACAATTTCAAGTTTAATACGTTGAATGATATAACCAAATATTTCGCTGCATAAATAGGCACCTGAAGGAAAGTGAAATAATAGATATAATTGTATTGTAAATATATCATATTATAACATTATATTTACACCATTATACATAAAAGATACGATTTCTTGCCCTTACTTGTCAAATTGCTTTAGACTCCAGACAGCAATATTCTAATATTACAGTTTAACTAATTTGAGAAAAAGGAATGATACACTTTTCATCAGGAAGATTCACGCGTTGAAAAAGTACTTGTCAATTACGAAGAAATGTTGTCGGGACTTTCGACGGAAATAAGACTGAAATTCTTGTGAGAAAATGCTATAATTTATCTTTCAGGACTCATTTTTGTTTACCAAACTATCTGTTTGATTACATTGCTTAATAATTTTGAAAAAGAAAGAACTTTAGACAGCAATTTTAAGTGATAATGATTGAAATTTATACGGAAAATAGTATGTCTCTTCGGTAACTTAAGAACATTTTCCTTGTAACAGATAATTAATACAGTTGAATTCATTTTTCTTTTCACAAAACAGTATTTCAAACAATGTATAGTTGCTCTTCTTGCGTTGATAAATCACTTTTTATTGCATTTTTCTTCATGCTAAATTGTATTGAGTATGATACACGTTCTTTTTTTTCTCTTCAAATAGATGATACAGCTTCATAATATTTTATACAGTGCAGCAATGTGTATTATGTGTCCTTTATTCGGTTCAGATTGTCCGCCATTTTAAAAGTAAACCAAAGCCGATTAACGTTATTTGTCTTTTAATTTCACGGATATATACTGATAGTAATCATATTTCACGTTTCCAAGAGAAGGGAAACTTAATATAGGAGAGATGTGAACAATTATTAACTGCTATCAGATGTTCTTAGATTCCAGAAACGACCACGACAAGCGCCGACATATTTGTAGGGCTGTCTGTAGGTTCCGAATGCTTGATTATTGAAGTTCTAGGATATAATTAAGCTCATAAGGCGCCAAAACAGGAAATATGATTTAGACTAACCTTGGATGTTACAAACTTACAGTTACACAAGGCTTCAAAAACCACCTTAACACCCGGACCTAAGAAATGCATTGGCTCCAAAAATTCAAAGTTGCCTCTTACGATGACGCAAGGATAAACGGTGGCTACAATTCTGATGTCATAACCTTTTCGAGAATCCCCTCAGCCACAAGGGGTATTTTTGCTCGTGATATATGTAATGTTACCAGCGGTTTTGCATGTTGTAGGAGTTTTAATTATTCCCTGTTATGAATATCCAACGCAAACAATGCGTATTCAAATTTTAGAAACAAGTCAATGATTAAAGAAAAAATTCTGCTGTGATCCAAAGACCAAAAAATAAAAATTCTAATTGTTTACATTGATCAGCTTGGGCCCTTAAACAAGAAAGATGCGGAAAGATAATTAATACACAGAATTGAAACTGAAAATCGTATTATTCTATAGATAATCTAATCCGATGCAACGTTTGTTTTTAAAAGAAATTTTAAGTCATTTTTTATAATTTGAATAATGATTCTTGGAAAAAAAGGAGTTAAATTTTGCATATGAGTTATTGGTCCATAATATCATTATTCAACGGAACTTTTATCTCGAAAATTTATTAGTCCCGTCATGTAAAAATAACAAACTCGGTGGAGTCAGTAATTTTTGACGTTTTTTATTCCAAATTTCATCTTTTTACAGCATATATGCTACAAATAGGCTTGAGAATATCTAAATTTACGGAATTTCTGTTGATGTATACAAATGTTGCATATACTATTGACATAATTACATACTTACACATTAAATGACGCATGTGACCTAAACAAAAATGCTTGGAACGGAATGCTACTTATATCAGTTGGCAAAAACCTCTTTATCGTAGGTGTTGCGCCCTATCAAATTTGCAGTGAATGTTTTTACCAACTTTTATTAGAAAAAAGCAACCCCAAGTATCAAGGTATGGAAAATCAACCATTGTGGCATATCTCAATAATCTCTTTATCGAGGGTGCTGCGCTACATTAATACTGCGATGCAACTCAAAATTATCCGTTAATTCCATGCATCGGAATAGAAAACTTTGATTGTAAAAACAGATACTAAACGCAAAATAAAAGTATACGATATTATTTTAGAGAAAGCTCTTTAAATTTAAGATACTAATAAACATTGCCAATCTAAGAACTTAAGTTTTGCTTTGCTTAGTTATAAAACGTATCGCATTGCTGGCTATATGTATCTTACATCCTTTTTTCTTATATCAAATTACGAGTGGAGAGACAACTTGAATAAATCCAATTTATTAGGGACGGTGCTTTTAAAATTATCAAATTTATGCGGCTTGGTGTCCGAGATTTTGTAAAGTGTTTAATTTATGATGTGGCAGAGAATTTTGTTGTTATTAATGAACATATAAAATGCAATATGCAAGTTTCTGTAACAGGTTGACTTTCACAATTTAACGTATAATTAGGAAAATACCAGATTTAAATCGTGTTATATAATTTCTATTGAATATAAAGTATTTGTACTACTTATTAACATTGATCGGTTCCCATATGTTTACTTATAAAAACAAGCTACATTAACCAACTTTACAGAAGTAAACCGAACATTTGTGTTATGTAATTATCCGAATTTTATCGGAATTTAATAAATGATCGATAACGTAATGCCACTATTTGAAGAGCAAAAACGCCTTCTAGAAAACAATCAGAAATATCTTTATTCCTAACCAAACAAAATGTTTATCAGTATCAAATCCCTCATTTGGACATAAGATTAGGCTTAATGTCCTCCTTCATAGCACTTAAAGATAATATTGTGAGAAAATGGCAATAAACTTAAACCAATTAATGTTTTACACCCTCAATTAAGTGATGATTTGGCACTTACTGTGATGAAGATTTTATGTCATTACATTCAGGGAATTATCTGCCCGACAGCAAATTTATCTGAGATTTACAACTTTATATTTTCGAGATGTTAATACTGTTTAAGAGAACCATCTCATTGCCTGAGATTAAGATAAATGATCTTATGCATAAGAACAAACATTCATTTCACATTTGGCTTTGTTAGTTTACTTAGTTTCTTTTCTCATTGTTATAAAAAGGTGTTTTTGTATGACACTTAAAAATAAAAACGTTAAATAATTATTCACCGAATTATGACTTAATCTAACAGAAACTTTTAAAATGCTTTCAGTAAAGTCTGGCACGAACAAACTAGTATCTTGATAAATAATAAAATATACAACATGGAGTTACAGATGCCTTTGTGGCCTTTTTTTCAAACGTGTTTTCCTATAATGTTATTAAACGAGACGGTACGGGTTGATGACTTTTCTGGATTTCTCACACTCAACCAAACTCAAATAAAAATTAAAGATTAAAAGCTTTATAACAGTATATAAATTCTTCTTTTTTTCTCTTGAAACAAATTATTTAACTAATTTATATTTACTATAAACAATAGACATTCTTTGTTCTTAACGAAATAAGAATTTCCTATTTGAAGATGTATTCAGCTAAACTGTTTGTCTCCGTTGGCCTCCTTATACCTAAGAATATAGTCTGATGAAAGATTTAATGATCCAATTAAGTTAGACCAATCATTGTTATATTTCCTCATTTTTTGTTATAATGAGGCACTTAAATTAATGCATTTTTATATAATCATCATCATTATTATTGAACGTCAATTACCAATGGTCCATACGATTGAAGAATATCATTGTATCTAATAATTTATGCAAAGGTGACCCCTACCCTACCCCCCCCCCTTAAAAAACAACAAAAAACAAACAGGGGTAAGCTTCATAAAGTTAGTTGCTTCTTATAAAAGAACACAGTTTTTAATTTAAAAGTAGAAAACAACTTTTCGGAGGTTAGGCACAGCGTAATGTTTTGCAGAATTTTTCATATCCCATATGCACTCGAAAATAAATCAGTTTGGAAGTAAAATAAAACTGTGACATAAAATACAGACCGCTAAACTTTCATCTGATTGAGTACTTTATCAGAGCTTTTACAATGTGAAACAACTCAATGTGAACAATTCAGAAAAGCGGAGTATCATGTTATGTGTTTTCTTATCATCTTTTCTCCTATTTATAACGCGTCATTCTATAATAACTGTCTAAACTGTTATTGAATACGGTTATTAATGTATTTTAGGCATAAACCTTTTGTCTTATAAACCAGCCGATTTGCCTATCCGATAATCTCAAAAACTACGAAATAGCTTGACGAATTAATGCCAGAAACTGTCAAATAAACTTAGTAGTAAAAACACAAATAAATATGCCACTGACATATGTGAGATAACGAATCAGTAAATGAAACAATTTATCACTTTAAATGCAATGTAATTTGTCATAAACAAGAGGGCCATGATGGCCCTGGGGTCGCTCACCTGTACATAGGCCCCCAGGGCGGGGCCAGTTTAAACCAAAGGGCTTTTATTTGAACAAACTTGGAAGACATCCATTAGAAGATGTTTTATGATGTTAAGTTTTTACTTTACACAAATAATGAAAAACAATGACTTTTGCCCCCCCCCCCTGCCCCTGGCAGGGCCAATTTTAATCCAAGGGCTTTTATTTGAACAAACTTTGTAGACACCCATTAGAACATGTTTCATGCTAAATATCTTAGCTCTAGCTCTTTGGGTTCTTTAAAAGAAGATTTTTAAGTTTTTAATTACTATATGCAATATAGGGAAAATCAATGACCCCCTAGGGCGGGGCCAATTTTGACCCAAGGGCTTTTATTTGAACAAACTTGGTAAACATTCATGAGAACATGTTTCATGCTAAATATCTTAGCTCTAGCTCTTTGGGTTCTTTAATAGAAGATTTTTAACTTTTTACTCTATGTATTTAGGGAAAATCAATGACCCCTGGGGCGGGGCCAATTTTGACCCCAGGGCTTTTATTTGAACAAATTTGGTAGACACCTATTAGAAGATGTGTCATGCTAAATATCTTAGCTCTAGCTCTTTGGGTTCTTTAAAAGAAGATTTTTAAGTTTTTACTACATGTATATAGGGAAAATCAATGACCCCTGGGGCTGGGCCAATTTTGACCTCAGGGCTTTTATTTGAATAATCTTGGTAGACACTCATTAGAAGATGTTTCATGCTAAATATCTTAGCTCTAGCTCTTTGGGTTCTTTAAAAGAAGATTTTTTTAAGTTTTTACTATATGCATATAGGGAAAATCAATGACCCCCTGGGGCGGGGCCAATTTTGACCCAAGGGCTTTTATTTGAACAAACTTGGTAGACACTGATTAGAAGATGTTTCATGCTTAATATTTTAGTTCTAGCTCTTTGGGTTCTTTAAGAGAATTTTTTTTAAGTTTTTACTATATGCATATAGGGAAAATCAATGACCCCCTGGGGCTGGGCTAATTTTGACCCCAGGGCTTTTATTTGAAAAAACTTGGTAGACATCCATTAGAACATGTTTCATGCCAAATATCTAAGCTCTAGCTCTTTGGGTTTTTTAGAAGAAGATTTTTTTAAGTTTTTACTATATGCATATAGGGAAAATCAATGACCCTGGGGCGGGGCCAATTTTGACCCCAGGGCTTTTATTTGAACAATCTTGATAGACACTTATTAGAAAATGTTTCATGCTTAATATCTTAGGTCTAGCTCTTTGGGTTCTTTAAAAGAAGATTTTTTAAGTTTTAATTATATGCATATAGGGAAAATCAATGACCCCCTGGGGAGGGGCCAATTTTGACCCCAGGGCTTTTATTTGAACAAACTTGGTAGACATTCGTTAGAACATGTTTCATGCTAAATATCTAAGCTCTAGCTCTTTGGGTTTTTTAGAAGAAGATTTTTTAAAGTTTTTACTTAATGCATATAAGGAAAATCAATGACCCCCTGGGGCGGGGCCAATTTTGACCCCAGGGCTTTTATTTGAACAATCTTGGTAGACACTCATTAGAAGATGTTTCATGCTTAATATCTTAGGTCTAGCTCTTTGGGTTCTTTAAAAGAAGATTTTTTTAAGTTTTTACTATATGCATATAGGGAAAATCAATGACCCTCTGGGGCGGGGCCAATTTTTACCCCAGTGCTTTTATTTGAACAATCTTGGTAGACACTCACTAGAAGATGTTTCATGCCAAATATCTAAGCTCTGGCTCTTTGGGTTTTCTAGAAGAAGATGTTTAAAGTTTTTTCTTTTGGTTGCCATGGCAACCAGAGTTCTGCATGGAATGGAATTCTTTGAACAACTTTGTTAAGGCTTCACACAAGGAACATCCCTGTGAAGTTTCATTATGATCTGCCTTATGGTTTCAGAGGAGATGTCGTTTGAAAAGTGTGAACGGACAACGGATGACGTACGACGGACGACGTACGACGGACGAAGAGTGATCCTAATAGCTCACCCTGAGCATATGCTCAGGTGAGCTAAAAATAGCAAAAAGTAAACAAAGCAGTATTTTGATTTCCATACAATATTCTAAGTCACTATAACTGTACTTATTGCCAAAAGTAACGATGGTTCAGGTAATTGGCCGAGAATTACTTTTTAGATACTATCAAAGTACACTTAAATTGAAAAGTTTTTGAGAAATTGAACAGGAAGCATTTCGGAGGCATAATAAGCCTTTCAAGGTTTCGTCTGGCTTACTTTTGAACATCAATTTACATGACCTTAAATGCATCAAAATAAATGTCCGCTCAAAGTTAAATGCAAATACAAAGTCTTAATACTACCTTTTTAAAAGCTATATTTGTCTATATTTCGTGCGTATCAACTTAAATACACGGGGAAGTAATTGTTATTTACAATTAACGTATGCTCCTTATAGATATTCTAAATATAACAGAATGCTTGTGTCTATTGAAACACAATCCATGTCACGTATCAACTGATTATGTACAGTGTCCTCTTGATTTGTTGTCAGTAAATGATGTTTTGCTGCAACATAATATAATTGACGTATACATTCGCTTCACTGACATTCTAATGAGTCTTTGTTGTTTTAAGGTAAAACGTTTTCATTAAAAAACACCAATTTAAGAATGGCTAATATAGTTTAATTTTGTACGTTAGAAGCATGATAATTTACATGTTTCTAAAATAAATACATACCAAAAAATAGTAGAATTTGTTTGTTTGGTTCATAAGTTCTCTGACTAGCCTTATTGTTCATGGATTCTTTATCCTTGCCAGTGTAAAATATTTAACATACATATACACAAAGCAGTATATAGGCTGTATTGTGCAAATTTGGCATTGCCCTTGTCCGTTTACTTATCTCAATACAGAGAACATTTAATTTGAAACTAAGGGCTAACTGGGCTTTGAAACATGATTTATCCCGGACATTAAATCTAGTGGTCATTTGTCTGTCACTTATGTTAGATTAGTAGCCAGACACTTAAGGAGAAATTGGTAACACCTTGTTAGTCGGACCTACCGGAGTATGACCAGGCTGTATGCAGTTTGCTGACAAATAGTCGGACTTTCGTTTTTGACATGCCGGGACTGGACGTTCCAACGCGTTTTACTCAAATTGGGCTAGCCTAAGAAAAAGCACAACGATACGATTTTCAAATGTTACGTTTTTTTTACTTTTGGAGTTCCTTTATATTTTGGTAATTGAAAATTCCAAAAAATAAACGCTGCTAGGCAGAAATATAGCAGATTCAGGTTTTCATTTAAAATCAATATTCCTTAACATATATAAACCACAGATAAATGTAACTAACCACAAACTAGTTCATTAAACTAAAAAGTAATTGGCTTAGAAGACATAAAATAGTCACCACCCACTTTACTTCCTGCAATGTGAAACAATTAAATTCTAAGGTACATGAGTTTTAATGCAATCAATAAGTATCTTTTTTCTGAATTGTCACAAACGAGAACTAACATGGAAACGTAATAAGGAAATAAGACAGAATTTGGTTAAATAAATGAAAAAAGTGTTGTACTTGTAAAAATCGGAAACGTCTCGTTAGTTTGAATGATTTCATTAATGATTTCTTTCTCCCAGGTAACAGCTAATCTGATAAAAATGCGTCATCATTCTTAAAAGAGGTCCAAGTTAGTGGTATATAATTTTAAGTATTATGTAAAGTCCTTATGTAATTTGTCTTCCCGCCTTTTTAGCCCATCAATATGCCAAACTCCTAAAAGTTTTCCTTCTTTATTTATTCTGTTTTCATCACTTTTTTTAGTTTACTATTAAACTTTTAGTATTAAATCATTGACATCGTAGCTTTATCTACACGAATTAATATTTTGAGGAAATCAAAGTACTTTTGGTATTACGGGTTACTGTTCAATTCCGCTTAAGCCGCCAGTGTTAGGTCTCGTAGACCGTGGCTTACAATTACTATTACCGTCCATAAACACGCTCGATCAAACCGAGTCTTCAGCATTTTCATTTTGGGCGTTCTATGGTAATTTTAGTTTCCTACTAAGACCATCCCTAACAGATTGTTACGCTATGCATGGAGCACAAAAACGACATAATAAATTATATTGCAGGTTCGGTTTATTTGAGCCTGTTCATTGACGGGACTTGAAAGTGCACGTTAGTCCACGCCTAGTACCGGATTAAGCAGAAGATTTTGTCACCGTTAGAAACACAGATAACACGAATACAGCAGTATCCTAATCTAAAGCTAGAATGATGTATATAGTGTTTATGAACAACCAAATATAACAACTACTATTTTGCCAGCATTAATTCTGAATTATCTGAACGATCGAACCATATTGTTTCGCGCATTGGTTTTTGCCTTCCAATACATGAAACAAACAGGAAAAAGATACAGATTTCTCAAAACAAGTAAAGTTACATTAAGCTAAACATAAATATTCAACACTGAATCCCAAGCAGTCTCGCTGAAAACTGATAATAGAAAAAGAAAATGCAAATCAAAGTTCTCTTTTCATCTTTGGTGCAAATGCATAAGTTACTGAACTGATATTATCGGAGAATAAAACGCTGTCTTTGTGCGCTGGATACGAACGATGTGATCAATTCTTACAATTTCTCAGAATTCTCCTCTTTGGTAGTAGAAATGATTGTTCGTACGTATACCATTAGAAGGGTATCTTAATATATATTTTGTAAAACAGACAGCGCTATAGAAGAGTAGAAGACTAAACTAAACACCATGTGATGTCACACCCAGACAATAACTTATAATATCTAAATATATACTTTTAATGACGATATATAATCTGTGACATTATGTTATGCATTGAATAGAAAAGTTGTCAAATCGGGCAAAATACGAATGTGCTGGCTGTTCTTTGTTTTCACAGGACGCATAGCTAGAGATAGGCCCAGGATTAAATATAAAAGAGCATGACGTACTGTGGGATAGTATAAAAATGTTAATCATTAAATGTGAATATTACTTAATGTTTTGTGTAATTAAAGACCCATTTCAAAATGCCTTTAGATAATTGAACGTTCTTCTCTAAAATGCATTTATTTATTAAACACACGAATCTTATCACGTGACTTATAAGTATCCTGCTTAAGCCGATGTTATGGGGGCGTGAACGGTAACTTGCACTTTCCATTACCGTCCATGAACAGGCTATTTCATAAACCTTAACCATTCTAAACGTATAATAAAAACATTTTCTACTGATATTGCGTATTATAAACAATGGTACACGTTAATCAGACATAGCTTTTAAAAGTAATCAATACATGCGTCAAAAGTAATATAGCAATTGATCTAATAATGATGAAAATCAAGGCAAAGTATGAATTGCAAAACACTCCTGAAGTTGAAAGCAATACTTTTAATTTAATTTCGTTTGAGCTAATATTCCACGATCACGAATTGAACGAGTATTAGATCTAATACTTTTACATCTTGTTATGCATTCATCGAATTATTTGTAGGCGTTAATTGAATTGTAAACAGGGTATAATATTTCTAGTATGTCAAGGCCAAGCTATGTAGAAGATTACGAAATGTTTTACATGAAAAAGTACTTGGTGATGTTTTAATCGATCTTGCATTTCTAGGATATGCCACTTGTATCACACATGAATAAGCTCACTAATAATAACGTTCAAAATCAACTAAACACTCAACATTTATAAAAAGGTTTAACAAGAATAAATAATATAGATACATAAATCAAACTTTTTACAGAACGACGACATATTATTTTCATTAAACATAAATGCTCTCGAGATTTGTATGTGCTTGTCAGAAAACAGACCCTTGAAAAACAACTTGTAAATCAAATTCATTTTGGTGCATATTCATATGTTACAAATTGATATTATCACAGCGCAGTCTGGAGATACAGCAGTTGTCTGTAGTTCTTGTTTTGAAAGATCTAATCTATCAACGTCCGACAAGCTTGTTTTCTCCCGCGTATTTACAATTCCCGATTAATTTGCTTGAATAGCTTCTTGTCTTCTAAAAAGCATATTTAAAGTTCCCCAAAAATGCCATAATTTACTTTTTCTCAAAATTATTTTATTTGTGGTGTACTGATAGATTTCTTTCCGAAAGAGTACTCATTGGCCAGCTAAACCAATTTTTTGCCTTTTCTTGATATTTGGCAATAAGTAGAGTTATAGTTATTTCACAATCAGCATTTTTTTCTCCTGGTGATAAGCATTTCTTATGTTAAAAATCCATTATCGGAACATTATATAATGCATTTTGCCCTCCTTAAGTAGCAAAAACTAATTTCGTAGGCATGATATGCCTTAAATAATAAAATACATGGAATATCCTTAAATGGAATATCCTTAACTGTTAATAATGCTAATTTGAAACGCAGATTTTCATGTTTGCTGTTGTTTTGGTGTTGTTTTCTTTGTAAAATTTGCTTTGTAAATGTGTAAAATTTAACAGACATTTAAAGACATTTATGAAGTTCATGTGATATATTTTCCTCGAAACAATATAATTTATTCTTAACAATCCTATAAAGAAATCACATTTTCTTCTTTATTACACCCTAATGACTTTGACACAAAATCAAAGAACATGATATTTCATTTATTTATTTATGCCTATTGAAGCTATCAACTTCTTGATTGAGCAATTGATTAAGTTACAGTAGGAACAGACAAGAGATGTTTTCAATGATCATGATGCTGTTTTGTAATTTGTACAATTATTGTTTGCATAGCTGGACAACAGCAACACACTTTGCACCACTTGGTGCTATCAATCAGTCTCAATTAATAACCTATCAAAACTAAGATAGTGCTTACACAATGCGTTTGAAATTTTAGGCCGTAGCGATTAATCATCGTGTAATAGGAGCATATTTGATAAACACTTATGCCAATAAATATAATAATGGAAGACAAAAACAAAAAGTATGAACACTAAATATGCTAAACTTGGGAAGTACATGATTAATCATTTGTCACAAAAACTGCTTTTGTTTACAGTTACTCACACATGATGCAAGTTATCATGTTCCCAAAACAGCTCATATTTATTTTTGTAAATAAAAAGTAAAAAAGGACGCCTATTGATCTTAAATGGTATGGTATTATGTTCATATTTCACAAGAGTGAAATATTTATTGTGTCTACTTATCACATTTTTGTATTTATAGATCAAGCTCCATTCTATTACAACTGACAAATCTGATATGTTATTGGGTTTAAATGCTTTAAAATATAATCTTGTGTTATTTATCTTTTGAATTCGGTACATGATGAATTCGAAAATCGACGTTATCGCTTGTCAAATTATTACAAGATATAGTCAGTAAAATTAAACGAAAACATGAACAATATATGTGTTGGGTTTATTATTTAAGTTAGTACAGTTTAACTTCATGTATGTTGTAACTAGAGTATTTTTGCTTACATAGATGATATTTCTTGTTTTGCATGTAAGATCGAAATATATTTCACAGAGTGAACATTAGATGTAATATAAGAGCTGGTATTCGCGTGTTGTGCTTTAATGTAAGTGAGTTATAAATATGGCTTGCAAGAACTTGTTTTTCCAGTCGAGGTCAATATGTTAAACCGACAAATTTGCTATTTATTGCATGCTTTATGTGAGCTCTTAGCCATTTATACTGATTTTTGTTTGTTTATAAATTCAATCAAAACCTAGAATCATTTAAAGCGGAAAGCCGTTTTATCAGTAATTAATCATCCGATTATAGTTTAATCGATTAAAACAAAGCCGGTGTTAGCCAAAGCCATCTTTCCGGTTTCGGCGCCAAATGTGTTAGTGCCCAGTAAAACCAACCAATCAAAGCAGCAGAACAGTAGTTTCTGCTTATTTGCGTATTTTTAAGCCAGATATTTGTCAATTCGGAACAGAAAAATCACAAAAAATCCCAGATTAACAGGTTTGCATAATATAATCCTTGAAGTATTGATAGAAGATATAAAAGAAGTGTAAACAAAAGTGAAAAATAAACTATTGACAGTCTCCAATATTTTGACAAGCGTTTTGATGTCATTGTATTCATTTATATCCATTAATCTTTGAAATTTTATATCTCATTATAACGTTTTGTCAATGTGAAATAATTAAATGTAAAGCAGTAAAAATATTTTAAAAAGTGTTTGTAATTACCTCAATTATAATAAACTGAGATGTTTGGACACACATTTTCATTATTATTTTGATAGATATATTGAACAGATTGACAATAAATAAACTGTAAAAGCTTGCTTTGACTTACTTGCACCAACACTATTTAAAGCGACCATTGGCTTTTCTCAAGGCTGAATATCTTATTTTTAGATAAATCGTTTCATATCATTGTCAAATTTGCCGTCGTTAAGATACAGGAAAAAAACAGTATGAAAATCCATTGATATCTCTAATCTATCGGTCGGCATTATATGTAAATTAGTAAACCAGACAATTCGTATTCCGAACTTCTATTTTTTAGAAACGAGCGTCACTGTCGTGTTCTCAACAGCTTTTGGGACCTGTGTTGAAGAAAGCTTTACAGTGATATGATGCACTTTTTTAAAGATAAAGTTACTAAAATATATACATAGTTTGAAACAACACATAATTGTTTTTTCCGACAAAAACATAAAAGCCAAAGGTCTCTTTAAAGACGGTTGTATTATTGTAACTAAAATATAACGTTTCTGTTCTAAAGAGAATTATCCACTGTATAAGGTTACTAAAGGAGTAACTAGATACCAACAAACCATGCGTTAGCATCATTAACGTAGTATATCGACATTAAATCAAAAAGGTAAAGTTCAGCATGATTTTCTTTCATTGTGAGAGAAGACCAGATCTTAGTGTCGGTATTTCTAAACTTAATTTAGATACGATAATAAGATTAACAAAGAACGTTTCAATAAAGGATAAGGAACTTTTAATATATTAGGCTCTAGATATATAAAAAAAAATGATGAAAAAAATCCTAAAGGCATAAAGTTTGTCAAAAGCAATAAGATTATATCCCATTGCATAATCATGAGTAAATACTATTCACAGGAATGTTAATTCGGATTTCTTTCCGCAATCATCAAAGGAAAAATTATATCATTCGACTAAAAGCTTTGAATATAAAATTGTAATGAAAATGATCCACAACTGACACTTGGAGAGCTTGGAATTTGGTTAATTTATCCAGGATTGTAGGCGGATAGTCTCTCTTATTATACGACTTATACAAAACTTATTATCATGAACACTATATGTTTTGTTTTGTTAGTTGAAAGGAAACGAAGAAAAACAAAACACACAAAAACAAAAAAGATTCCGTAACAAGTAACACACTGCAAATGTTCTTAATTGAGACCAGATAGTCCTGTCAGAAAACAGACCATAGACTTGCAAATTGCAAATATATTTCCACTTTACAACTATAGTGTACGTGCACATGACTAATTGTAACAGACAATTGTCTGGAGAGTCAGTGGATATCTGTATTGTGTGTTGTAAACTGTCTAGTCAATCAAGATGTGAATATATTTTTTCCATTTTCCCCCGCATGTTTAGTTTTGTAGATGTTTCTCTAACCTGTTGTTAGAGTAAGCTGACCTGTCCCCTGAACATCTCCGAATAATGATTCAAACCTTAAAAATGTTTAATTCAGATTACAAAATTGTATTCAATTTAATATAACAAACTGTGAAGTAACAGGTTGTGTTTTATCATACATCAATAATGCCAATCATTTTCGAATGTCTTCTATTAGCACGCAAACCGCACAAAAGAATAAGACTAGGTTTTTCTCTTTACAAATATCAAGAGAACATTTTAAATGAAATTCTGAACCAGAAAATGATTTCTGATATAACATTAGGAATCTCGTTTCAAACATTACTTATTTATAGGTAAATGGTAAGAATAATATTTGAAATTTATTGAATTTGAAAATTTGTTTGATGCAAACAGAATAATAATATCTGTCATATGTCAGATATTTTTTCTTGCATATTCTACCATATTCCATTATATTTTAAATTCTTTATCTTTAATTTCAATGGAAATTTATATAATTATAACCGTAACTACTTTCTTACAACAGCGTATGAATTACAACTTCATTCATAACGGTAAAATGACGTCATTCTGAGCGTGCCATTGTACAGCACGCGACTCATCTGGCACCCCCCATGTCAGATGAAATTTCCGGCATGGGTAAAACTCACGAAAACGCCAGTCTGATATGCAAGAAGAAACAGTAAAACAACCTAAAAATGGAAAAAATAATAATCCTCATTAAAGACGGTCATCTGTTTAAGTAACGTACAGGTATATACATTTGAAAAGAAAACTGCATTTAATTACGTCTATACTTTAAATCAAACAGCAAAAACAGGTACATTCACAAAGAGAACTTCTTTTGATTTCGCCTATACATTAAACTCAACAGCAAAAACAAGTACAGTTGAAAAGACGACTTTATTTTATTGCGCCTACACATTGAACCCAAAAGAAAACACAAAACAAAATAGAAGCAAGAACGATTCATTGACTTTGCACAACAACAATAAAACAACCGATTTTGATTTCTTCAATGAATGAAAATATGGGAAGTATAAGTAGTATACCGCATAACAAAGAACTTGATTAATTTATGGTGTAAAATTTTCTTAACCTGAATATTTTTTAAGAATGAATAAGTGAAGATTTAAAAGACGTCGTGGTTTTATCGAACCAGAAATAGCTTATTGAATTGGGTAGACAGTAATTTGTCATCACACTCAAACATAGGTATTTATCCATTAATAGTCTTTAAGATAATTAATACGAAGGTTTCATGTTCCAAGATTTGAGGAAGTATTTTATTTAATCGATAAAACCTATCAGTCCATTACTTTATCATTTCTTTACAAACTAACTACTCTAACTTTGATAGCATTCAAGCAGGTATAAATCACTATCTGGTTCCCGATTTCTTCTCTTTGTTACGGAATAGCAAGTTAAAAACTTCAAGAAGTGTTTAATGTTAATATACATATACATTTACTATTTGCACAATTTAAATCATGTGGACGTAAGATATTAAGAATAGCATCATCAATTCAAGATGATCCTCGTCAACATTTATTTAAGTCCATACGGTGATATACCAGTACTAAATACATCCATGTAATGTACCTTTTTATTTAAAGATATTACTTTGCTCATCCTTGAGTAAAATATTCTTATCACATAAATTTATTGATATCTATGAAATTAATACAAAATATTTCTATTTTGAATAGAAAATGAATTAGCTCAAAGAAAGTTAAGTTGTAATTTTTCATTAGAAATACTGCCAGTTTTTTTTAAATGACACAATATATTCATATTGTGACCACTTAAGTATAGTCTGTAGAATCTTGAACATAACTACTTTATGCGCAGTCAAAACATTGAATGTTATATTTACAAAGAGAATTAGCAATTATAATTTTTTTCTAATATCAAATTTGAGCTGAGTACATTTATATCTTTAACTTATATTTCTCCGTGTTTCTTTTTTATTAATAAAAAATAAATCAGACACTGTGAGTTCATTTATCATTTTTGTTAAATAATTAATGCCCTATATAAACGTCTCGTGTTAATAAACCAGACAATTTAGCCCCTCAATAAATTCAAAATCCAAGCGAATGATCCGTTCCATTTTGACGGATAATTGCCAAAATCTGTCAGACAGCAACGCACTAAAGATATCCGCAGGTATTTTGGCGCCAAATTTTAACTAAATATATTTGAGAGTGTTCGGCTGAATATTGACCGAATTATCACTTTTTAACGAGACTGTTGTATTACATTGTGTAATCAGTGACCTTTTAACCTTTAGACTGCTGTATGCACTAATTTAAAAGATATTTCGAATTAAATGTATTTTGGCGCCAAAATTTGAGTGTTCGATTGAATATTGACCGAGTTATCACTTTCTTTACGAGACGTTTGTGTAACATTGTATAATCAGTTTTAGCCTTTTGACAGCTGATTTTGGATTTTCCCAGCAGTTTATTTAAAGTTTAACAGATTTAAATGTCAATAAGCAATGTGTGGACTACCAATACAATACGGTAGTGCAGCTTGCCCCTGCTCTATACCGGTGGCAAAGGCTAATCATTTTCGATTATGGTTGGAAAAATGTTAGATATGAAAAAATATAATGTTGTCAGATTGATTTTAGAATAATTTTATTAAATTAATGTAATCATTTTTTGTTGTTGACGCTGACATGTTTGCTCTGAAATTTCAACTCGTTATAAATTCGTTTACAAGTGATTGAAAACAAATAGAGTCATTGCCACACAAAATCATAAAAGGCAGGTTCACTTACAATTTAACATCGCACAATATTTCTGTCAGTTTCAGTGATATATAATTTTTGTTTTCATTATTTAAGGCATTGAACTCTGAAACCCATATTGTTAATGCTTTAACAATGTCAGTCATGTGCTTAATAATCTTTAATGTATGTAAGATGTTGAACAACCGGAAAAAGTCGCGTTGAACGTGCAGTAATATGTACTTAAGGTATCACAATGTGAACAAAGTAGTATTTTGACTTCCACACAAAATACTAATTCACTATAATTGTTACAATTGCTAAAAGACCAAAAGAGGATAGATAGTTCAATGATTTTTGTTTTTTAACTGTATCGATTTTTCTAAAATAAAAATATTTTTAGAAATTTCAAAATAATAATATTTCTGTAGCACAATGGATTTTAAAAATATTCATGATATCTTATATTTATGAAACATTAAATAAATACTAAATGATGGATGCATTTAAAATAGCTTTAATAAAAAATTCAAAAGATGAATGGACCTAAAAATTATTATAAAATTTATGTTTAAAAACAAGGATATCTGATCATTTTTATCAAATGAAATTTAATAAAAAAAATCGTCTAAAATATAAACCAAAAGCAAGCAAACTATCAGATTTACTTAACCAGCGTGAAAAAAAAAGATATCAAATGATAATAGAATAAAGTTACTTTATCAAAGGCACAATCTACCACATCGGTGTTACAAATCGTTTTACCTCTGTTCCTATCACCTGTTTTAAATGCTACAACTTTTAAAATAAATCCCCTCGTGTCTCTGGTAATCTTCAATTATCATGATAACCAAATTACTACTGACAAGTTTTCATTTAAGTATCCATTATTTTTCAAATTTATAGAGGTATTTCGACGGTGGTTTAATTTGTGTGTCTTCTCGAATTACAGTATCATTTTATGTGATCTTTAAAACGTAGCATAACCGTTATAATTAAACAAGATATGGTGCACAAAACATTTTATTGATTAAACAAGCACATGGCTGTAATAAAAAGAAGTCTTATATTTCACGTGTATATATTTATTTTATAACTATAAAATTACAGAATGTAAACTAAATTATGTTATATCTTATTTTATGTATCTTCGCCGTATGATCTCATCTGTGGATTTTTTTAAAAATTTTACCATTTTATTCTGCTTAAGCTGGTGCTAGGGGGTTTGGACGGTAGCTTGCAATTACCACTACCGATAATAAACATCCCAATCAAATCGAGCTTGAAACATTTTCAATTTTGCAGTGTTGGACTTTTTTACAGACTCTGTCCATGATCCACCCCTCAACATGTATATTACCGAAAAAATGTTTAATTAATATAAATTTAAGGACTCTTTAAAATTGTATATATATTTAAGATGGTTATATCGATCTTAAATCCTTTATATGTTGCATAACTATGATATATACTGCAGATTAAGATGTACTGATGCATATTTATTTAACTAATTCTTTATGTAATTGCGCTACTTTATGTAAGATCATATGTTTATTTTACAATAATTTGTATATCTATTTATATCTAAGTAGTATAGAAAAATGGTTGGCGTGCTTCTTTAATTGTGATTTATTAATCGTTACTACGCTAAAAATCTAAAATGGCCTTTTTTATCTTTCAATCTCGATAAAACTATTACTTATTTTAGGGGAAAACATCAAACTATATACTGATTGAACAGCGAACAGGCTGATCATGGTCTGCACTGGTAAAATGTTGCTACCTTCTAAAGTCATGTAAATTATATGGTAAAAAGCATATTTTATCTTTCGAAGTGATATAGTATGAATATTTACATGATGAATGAAAATATTTTGTTTGATAACATTCTATTATTTATCTGGTATATTATAATGATCTTATAATACTGCACGTTTGTAAAGTCGCTTTTCATTGGATAGCCGTGCCTTTTAAATAGTTTTATTTACACGGCTACTGTCAATTTATGAAGAACTCTCACGTTTTTCTCTACAAAAAGATGTTATATTTACAAACAATTGTTTATATAGGTCCATATAACTGTCAAAAATCTTTATAACTAATAATATCTCGTTAACATAATGCAAATATAACTTTTTCGTAGTTAATTTTTCACAACTCAAACTAAATTCTATCAACATAACAAATGATATGATTGTATTACAGACCTTCTATAATGGAAAAATAAATTTTCTGTTATTTTTAATTTGAAGTTCATAAGATTTTCAAATTTTTATATATCATAATGTCGTTTGAACTTTTTCTGAATTAAAATTCATCATCGTCATATTTTTCCAGACCTTTTATTTGATGATGGACTTGAATCGCCCTCTGGATTAAATACGATTTTTAAAAATTGTATACGGTATTGACGGTATATCGACCAGAGTCATTTCATGTTTGAAATATAAACCCGTGTATAATCGACGTTTATTAAGCCTCAATAAACAATAGCTGCAAATTATTGAATAATTCTGTGCTAAATGTATCATATTAGCCTAACTTATTGTACAGTTTAGTTGTGCTATATCTAAATATAGCATAAAATAGAGTACCTTATATATCCCAAGTCATTCAGACCCAGTGATTGACAATGCTTAAATTAAAACAAGATATCTGCAAATCTAAAGACAATACTTTATTATTGTTAATGGACACAATTATCATCTATTTTAGATTTTCTGATTTTGTAAAGGTTGGGGTAAACCTTCACATAACAATGTGTATAGCGTTTCAAAGATTTGTATCTGTCCATTATGTCTGATCAAATTTGTACAACATATGTTTTGTATATATATAAGTCGATCAAAAAATACCCCCAAATGTGTCTGTGAATAAAATCCGCTCATCTCTACCATTGTTAAAAATATTTGGGTCGTATAAGTTTAACACCGATAGCATCTACCAATTATGCTACTAATACTTTAAAACTACTATTTATAGTTCAATCGTTAAACTGATAACATAACTGATCTATTTAAGATAGGAAAGCACAATTTATTCAAAGTTTTTGCCCCGACTTTAGTATCTTTTTAATACTGTTTAATGTACAGCGTATTTCTGCAATGATGTTCGGGTTATCATGCATTTTATTCCGATCGGTTAGCGTGACTGTTCGAACTGTGTCTTAGTTTTTAATCCAAAATTTCATTCAATGAAATATTGCATTAATGACTGGACCTCTCATACGGCGTTTTTATAAATGTATTCACTATTGTTCTAATTATGATATTCACGTGCCGAATATCGACTTAAGATATTTTTGAATTGGCCCTGTCAACACTTCGTTACTGAAATGATACGATCTATAAAAATAACTGTTGCAAGCTGATTACGAACCCTAATGAACCGTTTTTAACATCGGCTAATGCCGGTTAATATCGTGACAACCCGGGGACGCTCTCGCCTTTTTTTCGACAGTTTTCGCATATCTTGTTTAAGTGTGAGAGTTTTCCTTATAACGACTTTTTTTATTTTATTAGATTTCAATATGTCGTATCGAATACATGCTCATTAGGGTCATATTAAAGCGTTGCAGTTATCTTTCGAAAATTTCAATACTCGTTTATTTATGAATAATGATAATGAATAATGATACTCAAAAAAGCTCTTTCATACGCATGCGTGAACGCGCATGAACACGCTTTGGTTGTTGATTTGTACAGTAACCAGTATTAATCTCATTGTTCAACATGTCATTTTTTATGTTTATAATTATTAAATATCTATTATCAGCTCCTACAGGAACCCTTTCGTTCACGCATGCTTGCTCTTTGATTTAGTTTTTGAAGTATGTTTACATCTGAAGTATTTATTTTCTGTTTTATTTGTTTAATGTTTTTTTATTATTCGTATTATTTTTATTCACTCACTCACTTGCTCGCTCGCTCGCTCGCTCGTTCGTTCGTTCGTCCGTTCGTTAGTTCGTTCAATCCTTCATTTATATTGATTAACGTGCACTTCATCTGATTCAATAAAACATTGACACATTTAATCTATATTGACAAATATTAAAAATATTTATCTTAGGCAAATAATATTATCATTTTAAATCAAATATCTTCAAATAACAAGAAGAGGAGATACAATCTTACACAAAAACAACACAAACAAACCCAACAAGAACGCTTCTCTATCAATCTCACTGAAAGCATCTAAAACAAAACAGACGGACGAGTTACAAATTACAAGAAAAAAAATCTCTTGTTTTACTAGTGAAGCATTTCTGCAACTTACAGACTGATCTCTATCAGGCAAATTTCTGTCTAAACAAACATCGTATATTTTCCAATGATTTTTTGTTGTTGCTGTAATTTGTGAAGAGGATCTACCACAAAGCCAGCGTCTGGTCTTAGGTTGCAATTTGCAGAATTTACAGTGTTTCATAATAACAACGATGTATTTGTACAAAACATGGATATTACATACCCGTTATTCACAGCGGGAATTTCAGATAGTAAAAATACCAAAACAATTCACTGTCTCTGATTGTTAGGGTATACCCCTCCCGCCACCCACCCCCCACTCCCCGCTTTGTGTGGCACGAGAATAATATCACACATTTACCCCGCAGGGAGACGATAACGGTAGGTCAAAAAACACGGCTAATTTCCCGTGCTATCCCCACCCAATACAGGGCTCAGGGCCGGGGATATAAGTGAATTAGTTTACTAGGCTATGCTTGTCTTTGTTCAAATAGTTTGTGTATAATTATGTTACAGTGGTTTGCAAGGATAGAGGACAAATTAGAAAAAAAGCACATGGTCATAGCAGTAAAAATACTCGAACCACACCTTTTCTTCTCCGGTAATGTTTTAAAGGCGAAATTGTTATACAGTATATCAGTATTTTACGTAATATCTAAATTTAAAAGCATTTTAGAACAAATAATAGTTTATACACAAATTTCAGCCATGGAAAAATCTAAACGTAATTCATTAAAGCTTTACAAATTTGTAGAGCACTTTGGACCAAATTGTCCGCTGCCGTACCATATGACCTAATGAAACTTATTTCACGACATATGATTTCCTAGGTTTAATTTTTCTCTTCATTCTCATAATTTGTCCATATTTTCCGAGTGAAGTAATTACTAATGTTTTAAAAGCATTTGCACATTGTTCAATTGAACATATGTACATAGTCAAAAACTGTGTAGGACGGGAAAACGGAAAACACTTAAGATGTCCCTCCATGATAAGTTAAATATGACAGAGTACAATAGAATGAAATAAAAAGCGATGCAAATAAAAATTGATTAACTATCACATATTGTTTTACATAATTATAGTATATAGACATACTCGTATAACTACAATGTTATAGCTAGGAAAAACTTTAATTTTATAGCTCGGAATAACTTCAATTTTATAGCTAGGAGACATAGTCCTTAAAACACATCACATGCACTTAGATACAGCTATAAATAAAATACAGGCTTGTGTTTATACATGACCTGTTAACTCAGTCGGAATCGTGTTTAATCTAAAATAAACAAATGTAAATTTCTTGAAACATCTGTAGTCAAAGGATGACTAACATCTGCGCTATAAGTTTTTCTTTTGATACAATCTATGGCATTTAGACCACAATTAGCCACATTTTCCCCCGAAAACATTTATAAATAGAAATGTTCGGTTACAACAAGCTGTGTAAAAGAGTAAAGTTCCTTTGTATCTGTAAATTCCAATTAAGATAAGGTGATGTTATCATTTGCAAGATAAAACAGAAATGCCATCATTTCATTAAAGCAGCAGCCAGAATAAGTAAAAAGGAGCATTTAATGTCATGGGATTTCGCTTGTATAGAGAAATTAATTTAAATACGGTGCCCGGAGGGGGACTTAAAAGTTGATGCCAATTTCATCATCATATATTTTCTTTCAATAAAACCTATTCGTCTTCTTATATCACTTGTTTATATTTGCTGTTATGCTGTTTATGCTTTCGAGGGATTTCCTGATTTCCTTTTTTCCTAAATAATAAGTGCACAGAGCTTACTTTAAAACTGCACGCCTCCAGATGAGCAAAAATATTTCTATGAAATCAAACCTGAGACAAATGTACTAAGATTTTAGGAAAGGTATAAAGATTCAAAATTCTAGTAAAAATTCCATGTTATGTTTAATTAATGACCGAATTTTTCATTATTTATAACTATATTTCTACCGCGTTACTCACGCAGTAAGGGCTATTTTTGCATATTTTGACCTTTTTATAGTAATTTATATAAGTTGTAAGTGCCATTGATAATGTGTAAATTGCATTCTTTTGCTAACTTTACAATATTATACTGTTAAATACATTTTTAAATTTGCATGAAATTAAGCATGAATCTGGAGGCGTGCTACTTTAAGAGGTGCAGACAGCGGACAAGTATGAATATCAGTTCCAAGTATCAAGAGGATTTGCTATCATGCCATCAGTCTGACACTTACATAGGTTAAAAGCCAAGCATCACCAATATATGCCATACCAATATACACTGTTTTCATACCAGAAGGTTCGAATTAGAGAAAGTTTTCTTTTGTTTCGTCGCTCATTACGTAACTTGAAATCTTTGAAATAGTTATATAGGAAAGTGATGTCTAGAAAATGCACATATAATAAATTGCAAGGGCATATGTTGATATTTGCACATACGTTAATAAGTAGAGGAGATGAAGGAGGTATTAAAGAAGTGTTAGCATATGTTTGTACCAGAATCCTTTTAATCATGCTTATGCACACGCGTTAAAATAATCAGGCTTGGATAGCAAAATTACAATTGTAATTATATAAACTTAAAAAAAAAGGATCGAAGGGACGTGTAGGTAATTCAATGAATCGGATAAATTACGCAAATCCTAAACTGTAAATCACATATATCAACCATACTCTTCGACCATATTATCATTCAACGACCATATTATCATTCAACCATACCCTTTGACCATATTATCATTCAACCATACCCTTTGACCATATTATCAGTCAACCATACCCTTTGACCATATTATCAGTCAACTATACCCTTTGACCATATTATCAGTCAACCATACCCTTCGACCATATTATCATTCCACCATACTCCTCGGCTATATTAACAATCAACAATACCTTTCGACCATATTATCACTTCGACCATATTTTCAGTTAAAAATTAACACATATTACAATTTAGACAATTGTATATTCAATACTTTACTACGAATATGCAGAAAAGCGAAGACATATATATGACCTACTGTGGTACACCGATTAACGTCTAAAAGTGTAAAAAAAAGAAGTGGGAGACAAAAATAAACGTTACATGACTGTCACTATCGTTACATTCCGTGCAAAGAGTTATGAACTTTGCAATAAAAATACTACCAGTATAAGCGGAACGAAACAATTACATAATGTCTAGTGATGGAAACGATCTTCTTGGTATGTTCTAAGAAAAAGGATCGACATTCGTGATTTAGTCTCTGCCAGCCAAGTTCTACATCATTAACTACATAACATAACTAATCAGCCTCGAATCATCTCTGTACATTACCAGAAACATCTTGGAAACCGTATACATTCCCGTCAATTATATATAATTAAATTCGCCAGATAAGAAACTGTATCAGACGATATTTTTAATTAAGTGGTATAAATAAACCATTTAATAGTGGCAATCTTAAATAAATGGATTCGAATTAGATTAACCAAGACATATCAATGCGGGAATAAATCTTCTGTATCGTCCGGTAGCAGTTATTTCTGAAGTCCAATTACATCAGATATGCCGGCTCATAAACCGTATAAAGGTCAAGGTTATGTTTGTAAGGTAGCGAGAATCAATTTTCATGCAACAAAGATATTCATTCACGTTATCCAATAATACTTTTACAGTCCTGATTGAAAGGTTACAAAAACTGCAAGTTACTTACATAATTATTAATGGAACTCCGTTGAGGTCTATAGCCTAAAATCATAATTTCAAAAACAACTTTCATAATTCAATTAAAAAAATATATCCAATAGTTTATATATAAATATACTGGGTTTTAAATCAAATCTCGTTTATTGGAGATTCTTTTTAGGGTCAATTTGCGCAATAAAAGTGATTATTCCTAGGAAACGGAGTAAGCGAATGATCTGCAATTTTGTACACGAGTTCTTGGTCAAGACCTACACCCAGATAAACAAATCATTTTAAAAAAATCTCCAGTGGAGCTTCTTTAATGTATACGAGATAAATAAGAAATAAAAACAATACGAAGATTTATATCTCATACAGCCACGGGAATATTCTTCAGCAATGACAAAAGTTTTTCTCTTCTAGGTAAACGTAAACAATTGATGTGTTTAATTAGATAATGCATATCAAAAGCAGAATGCCTCCAGATTCATGCTTATTTTCATGAAAAGTTCGAAAATGTATGATAAATACATTAACGTTTGAATATCGCGATAAATACTGCAAAATTAGTCAATAATCGCACATAACATTTTATATTATTCCTTGAATCGTTTTCTTAAATCTTAGTTTACTTTTCTCAAATTTGATTTTTAATATTTTAGCTCATCTGGAGGCATGCAGCTAAAAGGAAATGCAAATGCTACAATACTACATGAATCACTATGTATGCGTTTCTATCTAAAAAGCTTCTTTCTAGCTTCTTGGTGGACATTATCTGAGAAATTTGAGGATGCGTGAATCGAAAATGAGTGAAGACTCACTGATGATGACATTGACATAATTTACGTGTTCAGCATGAGACAATTATCCCCATTGATAGAGATTTTATCGGTTAAAATTACATACAGGTCACAGAGACCTCCACATATTAAACAAGATAGTTCGTAAAACACAAAAGATGTAAATTTTTACTTTTGTAATTAATAACAAGCTTTTTTGGGGTAAGTTTTTTTTAAAAGAGGCCAATTTCTAACATGTATGAATAAAGGAAGTTAGTACCGACAAAGAAAAATATGATTGATTGAATGATTGACTGATTCATTGATTGATTGAAATTGTGTTGATATTCTAAACCTGAAATGAATGAATAGGTCTTTTTAGCTTTCATAGATAATATTACTTTCGGGAAGAAAACAGACAAATTTCATTGATTTTGTAATTTTTGCGACTAAAGTTTGATTGAACTGGTACTTGCGTATCTGTATTCATATATTTAACATGTAAAATTTAAATTTTATACAAATCCGTTCTATTTAAAGAATGTATGAAAAGAGATAGGCAGTGCAATTTTAGAATATTGCATACATCGACGTTTCTATTTATAGCTATTCATTCGTACCCCTGCTGCGGAATAGTATATCATACTCGGATTAACCGGTCAAATTGTTACAAAATTCTTCCTTATTAACGACAGACACAGTTAGTACCAAATGTGTTCTTTTTTCTTCAATCTTTTCATTGGGGTGAAATATTTAATCCGCGAAGTACCATATTGTCATGTCTCGGCATTCGGAAATTAATGATGGCAAATCGTATGATTTGTTAACATTCATTCAAACGTATTTTGTTCTCAACTTCATATTACAAGATAGTTCAAAACGAAATGTTAACACTTTATATCCCCCAAAGATTTATTTTGAAATATATATGGCTCACTTATATAAATAGCTATCGGTGATATATAGAAGAATACAAATATAGTGTTTATTTAAATATATTTTGATTTAGGTTTCATTACAGGAATATAGACTGACAAAAATTGTACCCTTTTAAAAATATATTGATTAAGGAGATTAATTGTAGACAAAAGGCAATAATTCTTGATATTATTATCATTAAAAGTATGCAATTCTGTATCACGTATATCTCAAATTTTGATTTTTTTCTGATCAGATTCAAGTCCTTATTGTAAAACGATCAAAATGTATAATAATTTTATAGAGAAATTAGCATTTCAAGTGAATGAATTGCTTTGCAATCTTTATTATCCTATTATTAAGAGTATGCAGAATAATATGAATTCTTTATTACACATATCTCAAATTAGCATTTCGAGTAGATGTATTGCTTTGAGAACAATGTACACAAAATGATACGCTAATTATCATAGGAATAAAATGAATTACAAATATTATGTACTATTCGGGATATCAACTGCTTTTTTTCTAGACAACAATGATTTCAACATTTTATTCAATAGTTATGCAAAATGTACCCCACAATTATGATATCTCCAGATTATTTTTCGGAGAACATTATCTTAATGGTATATCTTATCACCCTAGATTGTTTTGCACCCCAAATTTTTACCCTGGAGCCTTGTTTTTTTTTTTTTGTTAGAAAAAAAAACCTCATCAAATTCTTCAAAATATTTACAGCGTATTTTTTAAAGCATTCATTATGCTTTTAAGATTGAATCTAAACGAGAAAATGGGGCTTGCGAATTTTTTAACCATATATTTCTATATTTAGAAAATTACTTAATACACTTAATTCAATCCATTGTAACAGAACAGACGTGTTATTACTTGGTTTAAGTGTAACATGCTCATCGCCATAATTATTACATTCATTATACATGAATAACACATGACACGAGCATGGCACGAGCATGTATAATGAAAAAAAACTCAATTACTCAAATATTTATATTAATTTTATATCGAGTTTGTTTTGACGACACTGTTATATTATTTATTCCATTTTCTATATAACATATAATTAATTAGCTATTTTGCTACACTTGGAATATAAAAATGTCCTCTAAATCAAATTGTCCACGGCTAAGATAAAGCAAAGACGTACTATAACCATGATTATTGATTCCAACATAATATTTGCTGGCAAAAAAATACCATAGAATATTAGGCCTACAATATTTATACAAGATAATAAAATAACAAATCGTTAATCAATGCATGCACTTACCAGTTATATTCCGTAATCACATCCGAAACCACACGCAACTATAATTCCGTGCCTAGAAAAAACAACAAACACTGTATCTGTCAAAGTAAAACAAGGTCAACTAATTAATTTATGTCCTTTCCGATGCCAGAACTTTTTTTCAAAAATAAAAAGATGTTTCTGTTTTACCATGCAACACAGGTATGTTCGTTTGAAGCACTTCCAATCATCGAGTTATACCACAGGTGGGCCCTTGAATAAATTGGTCGATTCACTCACAGAAAATAAATCCCCTAATTATAACATAAAATTTAATAAAAACACACAAATATCCATCCGAACAACGCTATTTCCAAATCGTAATATTTTCGCATAATCCGTTATGTTAACAAATTAAAATACTGTGTGAATTGCTCCCTTAAAACAAAGAAAAAAATGTATTGTAATATAAAGCAAGACGCTATTATAATGCAGCCGAGGGTATCTGTTTCAGAGACGATATTTTTAGATTATACACCTCGGATAATACACAAATTAGCAGCACACATTTGCAAGGCTACTCCAATGGATTAAAGGTGAACTGTTATGATATTAAAAAGTATGTTTTATGTCAAAGATTCTGAATGATTCTTGAATGTTTTGAAATATGTTAAAATACCGGACAAATTTTATGATTAAGAATGTTTTACAGTTTTGTTGAGGCAAAAGACAATAGTGTTTTTAAATTACCGTAATATCCTATTTAATTATAAATTCCGAAATGTTTATTTTTTTATATTTTTTTAAACATTGTATCGTTACACTATTATGAACTTTGGGATGTTATATTGAATGAAACTCTTTTTTTTTCAATTAATGTTATATTCTGTATGTAAAACAATTTTATAACGAATCGCCGAGGCGCAGTTATTGATTGTGCAAATGACTTTAAATGCAATACAGAGGAAATATCAAAAGACACTAATTAATCCATTAATTACCGCTATATCAAAGATGGAAAACGATTGAAATTCGGTACAATTATTTATAAAATTCCAAGATGCAAAGCTTTTTTTGCATTTCTGGCACCCCTCAGAGCAATCACCTGCCATCCGGAAAGACTTTAATTTAAAAAGAAAACATGTTAATGTATTGTTTTAAATGAGGTGTGGCGTAGGTAGACATCAAAGTAACAGACCAATGCTTAACTTAAAATTTGGAAACAGTTTGATTTATTTCAGTGCAGAGCGGAAACATAAAAATAGATGATTTTTGTTGAATACTTCTTTTAAAACAAAAAAAGGTATATGACTGAACTGTAGAAATCAGTTGATTTAAACAGAGATATGTCTGTTATTCATTACGTATGGTGGAAATATGCAAATTGAGCATATGTTCCGACTGCACCTTCGAACAACAACAACATAAATAAACGATGGTGTAAAGCAGAAACATACATGTATTTATATTCCTGAATGAAACACCGGGGGAAGATAACTTCTGAGAAGGTTTTTAGGGGAATATCTCAAATTTAGGTTTCATAAGACTGTTTATTAAAAACATTGAGCTGATCATGATATTTCAATCTAAATTTACCTGAAGTCAATTACCCGAAGCTCCTTTGAAAAGTTTGCGATAAACGAATTCGTGTAAACCATACCAGCGAGTTACATATCATTTGCCAGATCAAAATATTTGTCCAGTTTATTATTACAGCCGACAAGCTTTCGGTAATGTTCATATCATCAATTTATAAAAACATGCGTCCATGTGATAATGATTGGCATGAGCGAAATGACCTCTTAAGAAAAATAAGGGATAATTACACTGGTAAAGTTACTGAGGTTTTAAACAAAAATACTGTTTGATTAACTATCGAAATACTAGCTAAAATGTATATACATTTGCTTCAGCATAAAAATTAAATTATATTAACGTTTAAAAAGTGGTGTAGTTTCAAATGTTTCAACGTATTTCTTCCTTGTTTCTTTCATTTGTTTGTTTATTTTAAATGACACATCTTCTAAATAACCATGGCTTAGAAATCTTGAAATCTAAAAAACAAACGCGTGGGATATTGTATGAAAGTTGTATGATATACTGTGATGTAGATAAACTATGAAAATGAAGGGATTATTTTATCATGTACTCATTCTGTATAATAAAGTTTTGTTTGTTTGAAAATATATGTTTAACTTTTAAAGTCTGATGAAGGCTGTCAAGAATGTTAATATGATATTCACATTTTTGTTGGTGTTTTTTTGTTGTTGTTGTTGTTGTTGAAAAACAACAGTGGCATAGATTTTTTAAAATACGATTATTTTAGTATTTTCTATCTTTTTTTCACAAATTTATCATCCTCCATTATTTAAAAGGGTTAAACCCCTCTTTTTAAACTCAATGATAAAGAGGGATTTAACCCCTCGAGACGTTGGTGAATGATAAAAGTGTTAACAGATTGTTAACGATTTTTTTTAAACAAATTTAAAAGCAACAATACATTTATAAACCTACGGATAAAAATGTCGGTTTTTTGGACGAAAAAAGTGGCCGCGCTACCCCTTTAATTTTAACAGTTTAATTAAAAGATATCAAATGTTTTATGATCTAAAATTATCACAGTATTGATTTTTATTACTGTAAAGTATTCCCTATTTATCTTTAAAGTCAATGTATTCTGCTTGCTATAAGCAATAATCTGTCGCCATGATCAGCTATAACAATCGCATTTCAATACACAGGCTGTCATAAATGTCGCGGATGAATACAATAAAGATAATACGTTTTGATTCCTTTATTATTTGGAGGTATTATTTGGTAGCACACACAAATTACATGCATTAAACATGGCACAAACCATGGATCAACATGAAGTCTTCTCAAATGTGCAGGTTGTAGAAAATGCCAAATAATTATAACGTTTGCGTGTACATTTTTGTTTTTGTGTATTTTAAAAAAGAAGAAGAAACATTTATAAAGATATATAATGTTTATAGGAATGAGAATACTTTAATTTATGCTTGCGATATAACATGAACTTTTACTTACCTAAAATCATCTGTTGAAAAGTAAAGTATTATAATACGGAAAAATGAAATGTTCATTTTATTTATTTTATAAGTTTATCAACACAGTTGGATAATTAAGGAATTTGAAGCTGAAAATACACCGCCTAACGACTAGTAGCTTAAGTGTAAATAAATTTTAATACATAATTCTTTTTCCGTCGCGTGCGTCTAAAAATAGATTTACATAACGAAATCACATTGACTTTGGCTAAAAATAGATTTTTTAATATTTGTAACGGAATTTATTTTTGAATAGCAGGTTCATACTATACTTTCCATCACTGCAAAATTGTGAGATAAATTTAGCTTAAATTTATACCGTTAATTTTGCTAATTATTGTTTGTGCTTGAATATGTTAGATATGATTAAACTAATATCATATACCTTTAAGTGTGATACCACATGATATCGTATATCATTTATGAAGGCTTTTATTTGATTGGCTTATTGGCGTTAAAGTTTGATGTTGTTGTTTTTTTTTTGTTGTTTTTTTTTTGTTATTTTTTGTTCCTTGTTTTGCTTTGTTGTGTGATTGTTCGTTTTTTTCTGTATTTATTTATTTATTTATTATCATTTTCAGAAGCGAGTCTGATCTCACCATAAATATAAAATATAAAAAAAATGTCTTACTGATAAGTGATAACACTAGGAATAACACACACTTTCGTTATTGGTATACCATATAGAATTATAGAAACTTTCTTTTTAGGACATAAGATAAGTAATATCATCTGAAGACTATAATATAGTTTTTTTCGAACCTGACAGAAGTACTGTATTGTCCTCAGCATGTTTCGGTAAACAAAATCGTTTGCGGGTTAATATATCTTAATATTGATATTGAAAGAGATATTTTTGGTACTTATATACTTAATTATGTTTAATAATCACATTCGGTTAAGTTTGATACGCAAAAATGTCATTGCAATTATAACAAAAACTCCGGTGATTAAATAGTAGTAGCTAGACGTCAAAACAAACAACAACAAAAAAAGCAAAAAACAAATCAATCATACATTTGGAAAAAAAAAGATAATCAACGGCAAATATAATATTTTACGCTACTATCTCACATATTCAGAGGGACGTAGTTCTCTTTATCTCTGCAAGGTACCCAATAATATTTCAAAGGAAATGTGTAAATAATTCCCAGTAATGAAAGTAATAACCTGTAAAGTTTGACCCAATTAACCTCAAATATACCTTTACCATCTTTTCGCTGCCAATATTTTTTTTCGGCAAAAAATTACTTCATTTATTACGAAGAAGCTCAGACGAGTTATTACAAAAGTCTTGAGGTAAAAGTCTGCAAGTAATAACAAAAATATTTATATATCCAATAATCGCTGGGAACTGCTTCTCTTATCCGTACGTATCATAAATCACATGTTTGGAAGATATAAACAATTCTTGATTGGGTGAAGATAGATCTATGATTCAATAATTTGCAGGGTTATTTTCTGTTTCTCCAGACATATCCAGTTAGAAGTCTTCATAGATAAGTCTACAGAGAGTTTTAGTTATGATATAGCCGTTAGCTAAATATGCAGAGCGTTGGACTAAGAATTGGACGATCAGGAAATCCTTTTTACGGTCATTTAAAAGTACGTCTGCACTGGCATGTACAGAAGCTATTAGTTCCTTGCCAGAGTGAAAGTAACTAGTACTGATAAACTGATTGACTGGCCGCCACGGAACGATGCGGTGGCTGAACTGAACCTTATAATCCGGTTTCCCATGTTTTACGAAACAGGATTCGTTCTATGTCAAATAAATTCTTAAAGTAGTTGTCAAATCATACAACCTAATTTGATTTAAATGGGGAATTTACAATCAAGCGGCTCAACGGATGCATCTCATGAAGTCAAAGCATGTATATAATTAATCAAGATAATGTTTGGAAATGTAGTTCATTAATTCACTTTGCAAGTCATTAAAAGACGCAATGATTTTCTCTTGTCTGGTTAGAAATGTCGTAAAAAGCGGAATTCAATTTAGATATTTTTTTATCTAGATTAAGTGTTCACATTAAGCAATGGTTTATTTAAAGTCACCTTGTGCCTTAGAAAAAAATAATATTTCATTCTTAAAAAAAAGCAAACATGAGTTTTGAAACAATTAGCAAATGATTTAAGAGCCTGTTAAAGGTTTATCATCTGAGGACACAGTAAACACAGTAAAGCTGGAACGTCGCCAAATGACATATACTGTGTCGGTGTGTCAAACAAGTTAACACCATCTGAGATTATAAGCGCTGAATGTGAAATTATTTGTCATAAAATATCAAAATGTAAACAAAGTAGTATTTTGACGTCCATATAAAATACTGAATAAAATTATTTTCATTAATTTCTAAACAAAAAGAAAAAAAGGAGCAAGATGGTTCAGGTGTAGAACAAATGAGTAATTTCTGGGAAGCTATAATGGTACAACAAATATTAAAAGCCTGTGATAAATTAAAATGAAATCATTTCTGGGACTTAATCGGCATTTAAGTCATTTTATAACCCGACCAAAATGTTACAAAGCCGGCAGTGATTTGAATTTGAAAAGTCTTGGTTGTTTAAAAGCCGATTTGCACACAAATATTGGTGTGTAATCAGTCAATATTGGTCGCACAAAATACCTAGACATTTAAGGAATGACCTTGAATAGTGTAGAGACATTTTTATTCATTTATAACATATCGCATATTGACTGTTGATAGCACTTATTGTAAGTAAAGAGGCTCTTTTTACCACTTTACCATCTCATAACGCACATTAACTGCAAAGTAGACAATGAAATAGCTTAATAGAATGTAATTGCTTAATAAAATGTAATGAATGTATATCTCTTTATTCATTTAAGTGCTTTTCGAGCTGATTTATTCAGTGCAAGATAATAAAGCGATCTATTCATCAAAGACGAAGCAACATGCTTCTCAAATACCCCTTAGCAAAATACATCACTACGAGAAGAGAGTAACATTTCAACTGTTAAGTTTAATCATGTATGTCAGACCAATAACAATGACTGATATTTGAAGAATTTTAAAACTTCAATATTTAAAGACCAATTTATGAATAATACACGTTTATCTAAGCAATGCAAGTATTTATGACATATTTACGTTATACAATTGAAACGATCGAGATCATTCTATAATTAGATAGAGTATCTTTATTGTTATGAAACCATCTCGTAGATATACAGGAATATAGAGGTTTCATACCGACAAGTCATTACTGTAGGAGTTGACATCATTAACATTATGTTACACCCACTTTAAGGCCCAGTTTCCCCAAGAAATGTTTTGGTTATTTTAAATTCCGAAAAGGATTGAATATTTGGTGTCCTGTTATATTTTCAAAAAGGTTACCATATTTTGCTTATATTGCTTAATTTGCTCATTGGTACAGTACATTGTTATTATCATAGTGATTTGGTATTTTCATGAAAGTCAAAATAATGCTTCGTTTGCATTTTGCTACTTTTATAACAAATAATTTTGATGCTACTTTTTCATGGAATAAACATCTAATATACCCCAAAATCATTATATAAGTGTGTAAAACTCATGTTTGCCCTTTCAAATGATGGTCAATTTCTGAAGCTTAATGTGCATTTAGATGAGTTAACAGCTAAAATTAACATAATATATATTCACATCGCTTGTACTGAACATCAAAGTTTTCTGATGGTTGAAATTTTTCTTCTAAATTTATCAGCCCGTTTATAAATCCACAACTCATCGTTATACAACTTAAGCTTCTTGATACGTAAAAACCTTTCATTGTGCTCTAAATTCCCGTATCATATCCTACAAATATTCCCTGGTTCCATTACCTATTGAGTAATGTAAACAATGCATTATATATAGAATCCCATTGTCTAAAACGTCTGCGTTAACAAAAATATTGATATTAAGATTACAAGATTAAATCTCTCATATAACAATGAACAACTTGTATAATTGTGAGATAGAACAATTGAGATCTGATATTACTTGTCTCACCATGAAATCTGAAAATTTTTATCTTTAAAAAACAAAATGTTGAGAAAATCAATGTTTTTATTTATCATCAGTCTGTTAAATATCATCAACACAGCTTATGATGAGTTCAGATTAGTATTTATTTTTTTACCATATAACATTATCATACAAAAGTTAGTTAAGCTTGTCAAAATTGCAACGATTCTCCTTTAAGCATTATACTAACATTGTTAAATACGCAAGATATGCATAAGTAAGATTTGTTGCACATTTCGTTATCTCTCATGAACAGACTCAATGAATCCGAATCTGCAATTTTCACTATAATAAATTAAACTTTGTGTTCATTATTTGCAAGTAATCTCCCCTTTTTATGATTTATATACACACTTTTACAAAATTTCATAAACATTCGTGATTTTGTTAATATATGTATATTGTTCACATTGTTTTAAAATTGAAACCGTAACTTACAAGCAAATGCAAAATGAAATAAATTCAATTACAAAGCAATAGGAATGAACTACCAACAGTATAGAGTATGTCAGACTGCACGGACGTGCGCTCTGGTTTACGTCTATACTGGTGGCAAAACTGTTCTATTTTAGTTTCATTAATGCAGTAAGTAATTCATGAACACATGCATGATGATATAGAATTAAAGAAGGAAATTATAAGCGTTCATCATACAGGAAGAGTAACCATACAACAACTCATCAGGTAATGTAATTTGACAAGTTAATCATACATTTTGAAACGAAATCCTGTAACTTTACATCGGATAGTTCTCTAAAAATCAAAGGCAATAAATGTAGCAAGTAAACATTTTCTCTTAAGTCGGAAAATTTTTTGTTCAATAATTTATTCAGCAAGACGCATTTTTTGTTCAGTATTTTAGTTAACATCATTAAAATGTTCACCACAATATAAGGTTACATACACATCGTTCAACTTTAAAGTTATAGCAATGCGATAATCATCGTTAATCGGTAAAGGATCAAACTAAATAACATTTGGGTTGAAACATTTTTGCTCACCTTCATTGGACATGATTGAAAAGCTTTTAAAACATGTGCATCCATTTCAATGTACTAGTATTGTACATGTACTAGTTTATCACAAATGTTGATTTAGGTAATTAAAGGGAGAATACTTACTTGAAAAAATATAGATTTGGTTTTGGATACAGAAATAGTAACACATAAAGGTATATCTGTAGATGCTTCCATTGAAATCAGGGGTTTCATTGTGTGCATACATCTAAAAATGAAGCGAAATAAACTTTAAAAGCATATAGTAGACACCTTCGCTATTTGCTCAAATTGCGCGAAAATAACAACACCATGTCTAGCAATGAAACAATTGCGTTCATATATGATTTCATATTATGACAATTATTGAAAGAAACAAACAGATAAATGAATCTAAATAATATACAGAGCAATTTGGTAAGGTTCTCCTTGTTAAGAGTTGCCCAAGTCTAGATTTTGGATTGGTGTCATATCAAAAAAGCAATAAACCCAATTAACTTTTTCTGATCGACAAGAAACGATCAAATTATTCAACAAAATCAAAGAACATAATATCCTCAATTTATATATTTTTTTAACATTTTATTTATAACAAATTTAGTCATACTATCTCTTAACAGTAGCATAACGGTTATATAAACTTACATGCTCATTTTCAACATATTTGAAGAAACGTATTGTATGTGAATGCTCACCTCCAGAACGTTACGTATTTATATAAGATCTATATCCATTCATTTGAATGCTTGCAATCGTAAATTGGCTAATTTGTATGATTTGAATTATGTTTTTTTCATTTACTCCCTGCCAAGCTACAATATTTCAACTGATAAAACGTGCCGCCTTGAATTCAGTGGCGGGATTACTACGTGCTGGGCTGCACTTAATAAAAACGCTTTTTTTTCTGTGAAAATTATCAAACTTTTTTCTATACACTTAATTAGTATACTGTGAAAGAAATTGTTTTACTCGTGTAATATTATTATTTGGCCATTGGTTGTGAAGGGATATAGTCCAATTGATGTCAAAATAATTGTTTCATCATTCTTGAAATAAAGTATTACATACAAGCTGATTTAATATCTATGGATCAATGTTTTCATTAATACAAAATGACAGAAGTTCAATATTTCGTTCAGGGTGTGAATTGGTTGGCTACATACAAGTTTTGAATGTGGTAATCTTCTAATTGAGCAAAGCTGTCTTATAGATACAATATGATGTTCTTGAACATTTCCCCTTGTCAATAAGGTCTATGCAGCAAAGGCTATAACCATATTTTCCTGATTATTGCCCTATCTGATTTTTATATTACTTAGATAGAATCAATGCTACGTTTAGGCAATTTGTTGCCAATTCAAAATAACGAAAGTAATAATTATAGTAATGTTCGACCCAATTAAATTCAAATAGCTATGAAATCATTATCTGTGGTGCCAAGAGCATTTTCTTATTTAAATGAATCTAAAATAGCTTAATGAAAAGCAAAACAAGAAAAGTAATTGATGATGAAAATACACGATCATAATAAAGTTTAATATTCTGATGATTGATCTAAATTGCTCATTTGTTTCACCTCCCTTACGTTTAAATCATAGTTAAGTTTGGGCTCAACCCTAACGTATGGGAAGAATCGCTTCACTCTTGTTTTCATTAATGGTTTATTTTGTACAAATACGCATTGTTAAATGATATTAAGAGTTTTGGCTAGTAAATAAGCAAGTTTTGTAACAAACCTTTAGATGTGATGTGATAAGTCAATTTGAAAGTAATAACTCTTCAATAATTGTAATAATACGCTGGTGTAGTCACTTTCTCATGCTTAAATTGTGGCTGCACTTCTGATTCCTCAACCCGTAAAGGCAACCCTAAGGCACATGGGGAAGATACATTCATCTCACAATACATCGACAATCTTGGTAAAAAATTTTGAAAAAAACGACAAGTAGAATTATATTTTACACATCGCACAATTACCGTTGGTTGCACATATGTTAAGCAAAAGAGCTCCTCTTAAACAGGATTTAATCATTTAAAGTAGACAGAGTTAATCACATAAATATCATGTGATTGCTTTATGGAATTCACTGAATACATATATATATATACATGTATATTGGTAAATTCATTATATTGAGTGATGTGAAAAACAAACTGTGTGCAAAGCAAGTTAAATGCTTATTTATCTGATAATAAGACTACAATATTTTCTGGGATTATTCAAAAGCTTCAATATAGAAAAAACTCGTCAGACCTCAAAATTAATATTTTCAAATTCCTGTCAGTATTCAAACCGATAGAAATAATGTTTCAAGATATTTGTTTCATTTAATAATGCATGTATAAGACAAGAGATCTAAAAGAATGAAGATTAAGACTTAAAAATACATAGCTGACGATTGTTACAGTTAATCATCATTACATGATTGTGTTTAAAGTGAAATTTAAAACAAATACACACACACATTTTCAAATTGCTGCACTAATGCAAGCTCTACATGAATTTATTTACGCCCCTCTATGTGTTCTTGTATCACTGAAACAATATACAGGTTAAGATTTTTCAGGATAAGGGTATATAGTACATCTATATAAATCATGCTTAAAAAAGAACAATTTCATTACATTAAACATTATAAGATAAATCTGTTAACGAATAACGAGTGTATAAATCATATGAAAAATACTAATTTTTAGCGGACGTTGACCTCACAATTATCTTGTTAAGTCCATGTCGCTGTGTTCGGAGCTATTGTCTTCTTATAATAAATCTTCTCGTCACAAGTTGCCTAAATTCATGCTGTTAAATAGGTTCTAGGAGGTGTATTTGATATCCGAAACTTGTTCTTTGGTATTGGTAAACAAGTACGATTTCAACCTTAAAGTTAATGGTATACTGTTAGACTTAATCTCGGTAATTTGATAAAAAATAAGTTGAATATTAAGTTTGCAATGCTTAAAAATAAAATGTTGAGGTTACGTTCCGTAAGCGACATTTACTTTTGTGATCCATCCCTTCATATTATATTTACAATAAATATAAAATAATACTATGATCATAACAAAATACTAATGAATAAAAGGATAAGTATACATACATATGTGAATACAGTTATTGAGAATGCAAGCATTTAACAATGGCCGTGGTTTTAATGTGAACTCATAATCTTTTTCATTTTTTTGAAACAACTAATGACTAATTTCTCGCTTTTATTTAATACAATATTTAATGAAAACAAATCTTAAAGTAAATGCTTTAATGACACTTTAATTGTTAACAAACCGACAAAGTGCTTTTAAATATGATATATATGTAAATTTTACTCTATTATGTTGTCTAGTAATACACTTCAATACAAAGCAGTATCATTGTTAATTGAATGACAATTGAAATGCAATCTTTTGTTGGAGAAATAACATTAGTCAATGAATTTGATAAAGAAAATTGTTCCATTTTTAAAATGACAAAATAATAAATCAGGCTGTGTAACATAGAGCATAAAATATATTATGAATGCAACGCCTTAAATGAATCACCAAAGCTCATGATCTGCATGACATAGCCGACATACAAAACAAAACTTGACCTATTACACATATAGTTCGTTATTCAACGGACAAAACACCGACTTTTCATTTGTTACCATATGATCACATATTTTTCAGAGTAGACATAGTACACAATACAAATGCATGCAATATATAAAAATATTAATTAAACAGCAAGCATCAAAACACAACCTGCGAAATTATCAATTGGAAGTAGTGTATAACATCGAAGAGAGTGTGAAAAAGTAATATAAAAGGCTACAAGGTCGCGTTGCGCTAACAAATTATTTTTATAGATGGTAAACATATGGAAAGGAAGTTAACGAGTTATACATATATGCGTTCTATATAAGAACACAAGGCTTAAACAGTTCGACTCTTGTAACTCCCTTTTTCAGTTTTACGGCACACTAAGACAGTCTAGGTCATATCGCGCCGAAAAGGAAAATATGACTTTGGCTAGACCTGGGTGTTACAAACTTTAGACAACAACGTAATTCAAATCCACCTGACCTGCTGAAGCTACGAGATGCTTAAACTCCAGTAATTACATCCGATTTAGTCACCACTTTCGATTACACATGGTAAAACGGTGGCTGCAATTTTAATGCCTCTGTAAAGGCAACGCCTCAACCACAAGGGTACCTTATAATAAGTAACAGTAACAATTTCACGAGTGTATTGATAAAAAGTTTCTTATTATTGGTGCAATTAATTGCATTATGGTCACTTATTTGTGATTTTCGGCATGTTTCTTCGTCTGTTGCTTTTCAATATAAAAAATATAAATTTTATCCGACACTTGACGCACTGACGTCGTCTTTGTTTTTGCTGGTTTGTTTATTTAATGGTTTTGTTTTTTGTGCGTTTTTTTATATTGAGAGGCACCGGCTTCTCACCATAAAATATAAAACATAATGACTTGCTTATCAGTAATAACACTCGCCACGACACACACTTTTGTTATTGGAATACCATACTAAAATTGAAGACTTACTTTTTGGTCAATATCTAGTTTTTAGGACTTTAGAATTGTTTGATCGTCCGTGGAATATAATAATTAACTTGGACCTGAGTGAAGATATTATCGACCTAAACACGCCCCTGTAAACATTATCGTTTGCAGGTTAACATTTTTTAATATTGATATTGAAAGAGAAATATTTGTGATACTTATATACTGTATTATGTTTAATTATCACATTCGATCCCCAAATGAAATTGCCAAAGCGGCTCTTCAGTTATTTTTGTCTAATTCTTACATCAAATATATCAAAAACTATGGTGATTTATAAAATAGTATTAAATGGAAAAAACAAACACAAAACAAACAGATCATACATTTATTTTTTTTATTTTTTTAATCCACGGCAAATATAACATTAAACTCAAGTTTTAAGAGGGACGTTGTCCTCTTAATCACTGTCAGGTACCCAATAATATTTCAAAGAAAATGTGTAGTTAATTCCCAGTAATGTAATGTTTGACCTAATTAGCCTCAAATATACATTTACGATCATTTTAGTGCCAAGAATATTTTTTATTCAGCAAAAACTACTTTTTTTATTACGAAGAAGCGTACACGAATTATCACAGAAGACTTAAGGTGAAAGTCTGCACGTAATAACAAAAATATTTATGTATCCAATAATCGCTGAGAACTGCTTCTCTTATGCGAACGCATCATAAATCACATGTTTGGAAGATATAAATAATTCTTGATTAGGTGAAGATAGATGTATGATACAACACTTTTTAGGGTTATTTTCTCTTTCTGCAGACAAATCCTGTTAGAAGGTTTCATAGATAAGTCTACAGGGAGTAAAACTTATGAGATAACCGTCCGGTTAGCTCTATAGGTAGAGCATTTGACTATTAATGGGACGATCCGGGTTCGATTCCCGGACGGTGCATGTCACTTTCATGGAACCCTTTCTACGGTCATTTACACTGTACCTTTGCACTGGTATGTGCATAATATATCAGTTCCTTTCGAAAGGGAAGGTAACTAGTACTGATAAACTGTCCGCCCAAGAACGATATAGGTGGCTGAGCTGTGCTCTGGTAAATTCAATGTGGTTAACTGTCGTTATCAGGAGTGAAAACTATCATCGCCATAGTAATGGGAAATGAACTAGACCTGCAACATAGCCTTATATTTCGGCTTTCCATGTTTCACGAACAAGACTCTCTCACTTTTAAGTACCTTCTTAAAGTAGTTGTCAAATCATCCATCTAAATATTTGATTTACAATCAACAGGCTAAACGGATTCATCTCACGGAGTCAAAACATATACAATAATATTAATCAAGGCAATGTTGAAAAATGCATTTTGTCTGGTTTGAAGAATTGTAAAAAGCGGTTTCAATTAAAATTGCAAACTTTATCAAGTGTTCACTTTGAGCAATGGTTTATCAAATATCAACTTGTGCCTCTGAGAAACATAATTTCTCATTATTTATAAAGAAAAGTTAGCATAAGTTTGAAAACATTTAATTTATGGTGTTAGATGCTTATCACTTCAGAAAATTAAAGCTGTATGTGAAATTATTTGTCATAAAAGTATCAAAATGTAAACAAAGAAGTATTTTGACTTCAAAACAATATACTGAATAACTTCATTTTCACCAATTGCTAAAAAATAACAACAGAAGCAAGATAGCTCAGGTATAGACCAATGAGTAACTTACGGGAAGCTATAACAGGACAACAAATGTTAAAAACCTTTGACAAATTAATTTAAAAATAAAATCATTTAAAATCGTTTGATGGCTCGACCAAAATGTTACAGTCAGTCAGTGATTTGATTTTGAAAAGGCTTGGTTGTTTAAAGCCGATTTTAACACAAATATTGGAATGTAATCAGTCAATATATTGCACACAATATACCTAGATATTTAAGGAATTACCTTGAATAGTGTAGAAACATAATTATTCATTAATAACATATTGCATATTGGCTGTTGATAGCACTTATTGTACGCAAAGAGGCTCTTCTTGCCACTTCATTTAATAACGCACATTAACTGCAAAGTAGACAACGAAATAGTTAATTGCTTAATAGAATGTAATGAATGTATATCTTTTTATTCATTTAAGTGCTTTACGAGCTGATTTATTTAGTACAAGATAATAAAGGGATCTATTCATCAAGACGAAGCAACATGCTTCTTAAATACCCCCTAGCAATATACATCACATCACTACGAGAAGAGAATAACATTTCAACTGTTAAGTTTAATCATGTATGTCAGACCAATAACAATGACTGATATTTGAAGAATTTTAAACTTCAATATTTAAAGACCAATTTATGAATAATACACGTTTGTCTAAGCAAAGCAAGTATTTATGACATATTTACGTTATACAATTGAAACGATCGAGATCATTCTATAATTAGATAGAGTATTTTAATTGTTATGAAACCAGGAATATGGAGGCTTCATCAGACATGTCATTACTGTAGGAGTTGACACCATTAACATTATGTTACACCCACTTTAAGGCCCAATTTTCCAAAAAGAATGTTTTGGTTATTTTAAATTCTGAAAAGCATTGAGTATTTGGTGTCCTGTTATATTTGTTAAAAAGGTTACCATATTTTGCTTCTATTGCTTAATTTTCTCATTGGTTCAGTACATTGTTATTATTAAAGTGATTTGGTTTTTTTCATGAAAGTCAAAATAATGCTTCGTTTGCATTTTGCTACTTTTATAACAAATAATTTTGATGCTACTTTTTCATGGGATAAACATCTAATATACTCCAAAATCATTATATAAGTGTGTAAAACTCATGTGTGCCCTGTCAAATGATGGTCAATTTCTGAAGCTTAATGTGCATTTAGATGAGTTAACAGCTAAAATCAACATAATATATATTCATACAGCTTGTACTGAACATCATATTTTTCTGATGGTTGAAATTGTTCTTCTAAATTTATCAGCCCGTTTATAAATCCACAACTCACCATTATACAACTAAAGCTTCTTGATACGTAAAAAGCTTTCATTGTGCTCTAAAATGCCGTATCATATCATACAAATATTCCCTGGTTTCATTACCTATTGAGTAATGTAAACAAAGCATTATATATAGAATCCTATTGTCTAAAATGTCTGCGTTAACAAAAATATTGATATTAAGATTACAAGATTAGATCTCTCCTATAACAATGAACAGCTTGTATAATTGAGAAATAGAACAATTGAGATCTGATATTACTTGTCTCACCCTGAAATCTGAAAACTCGTATCTTTTAAAAACAAAATGTTGAAAAAAAAAATCAATGTTTTTATTTATCATAAGTCTGTTAAATATCACCAACACAGCTTATGACAATTTAGAAAAGAACTGATTCAGCGAAGTATTTTATTTTTTGCTATTTAGTATGTTGCTTTATCATTTAAAAGTTTTTTTTAAAGCTTGACAAAATTGCAACGATTTATCTTTAGAGAGTATAACATTGTAAAATAGAGAATATTACACGGAAATAATATATAATTTTTTAACTTCTAAACTTCATGTTCATTATTTTCGAGGGATCTCCCCTTTTCAGGATTACTTACAAATTTTCTTCAAAATTTAAAACTTCAATAACCAAAAAAAAGAAAAGAAATGAGCTAGCAACAATAAAGAGAATGTCATACTGGCCGGAAGTGCACTCTGGTTTGCGTCTATGCTGTTCTACTCCGGTTTCATTTCTTTTAATGAAGTAAGTAGTTCATAAACACATGATAGAATAGAAATAAAAAAGTATATCAAAGAGTGAGAGTAACCACACATCTTATATTGTATGTTGCTAACTTAAGGTTATCATAAATTTCTCTTTTTGGTCATTATTTTATTCAGCTAATCGCATTTAATTTGCTCAGTAGTTAACAGCATTAATACGATAAACGCAAAATACACCTTGTTCTACTTTAAAGTGATAACAATTAGATAACCATCTTTTACAACTTAATCGGTAAAATATCGAGCTAAATAACAATAAGTGTTAACAGATTTGCGACCATTGATCGGAGATAATTTTAAAGATATTAAAGATGTGCATACATGTCAATTTATCGTACTAGTTTATCATAAAGGTTGATTTAGGTAATTAAAGGGAGAATACTAATACTAATTAATATCTATGTATATATATGTATTTGGTTTTAGATATATATGTATTATATCAATACATGAATGTTAAAAAGTAGAATAATCCATAATCATTATTCATTGTGAATAGATAAAGAAATGAACGCATATATATTCATTAAATAATTAGTTATACACATCTATTTGCTAAACAAATGCACAAAAATAATAACACCACGTATAAAACAACTGCGTTCATATATGCTTTCATATTATCAAAATAACTGGAAAAAGCAAATAGGTAAATAAATCTAAAATATTTGCAGACTAATTTAGTAAGATTTTTTTTCTCATCTTTAACCCTTTCCCCCATGAGCATATTGTGAAAAATGGCCGTTTTCACTGAAAAGCCTCCTGTTACAAGTTCAAACTGCTATGAAACTATGAAAAATGCTTCAATACTAATCAAACTTGGCACAAATGTTGACTGGACCATTGTCTTTGTAACGACATGCTCAGTCTTAAATTTCCTGTTACCATGGCAACGAGGGGACATCTCAAAATTGCCAAAAATCACTATTTTGCCTCGATTTTTTCCATCAAAATTTATTTCAAAGTGCTGCAACTGCTCAAGGGATTGAGATAGAGTCAAAGGTTTTTCAGCGTTGGTTAAACGTTACATTATGATCGACCTGGGGTCATTTTTAGCCTCTCACAAGTCCAAAATTTTCTTGGCGATGAGGGGGACTCCGCCCCCCTTCAAACCCCCCTAACAGAAGGGGGCACATCCCCCTTCTGGCAACCCCCTGATGTATCTTTTGGATGGGGGGCGGCGCCGAAAAAGTGCTCAATTTTTTAAGCAACATTTCTCAAACGAAAACTTATGTTTGGGGCCCAAATAGGACATTTTTTTCACTATTTGAGGCCTAAAAAAGGGGGGGGGGTCGAAAGTGCGTTGTTTCGCGTATATATGTGGTAAAGGGTTAAAAGTTGCTCAAGTCCAGTAATGCGAATACATGCGTTTTGATTGACAAGAAAGGATTAAATTGTTTAACATGCAGAAAACATTAAGCTATGTCCACGAAATGCAAAAAGGTTAAATAGAGTACTCGTTTAGTATCGTGTAAGGTTCAATTGTACCAAAATGTTAGATTTTGCAAAGAAAAACGAATATGATATGGATAATTTATATTAACAATTACTCTTTATTGCTATTTTTAAACATTTAAGCAAAGAACATAAAACTCTGTCCACGAAATGCAAATAGTTATGTTAAATAGAGTATTTGTTCCTTATTGTGTACAGTTCAAGTACAGTGTAAGATTTCCCATTGAAAAACTAATACCAATTCAAATACCAATAAATCTAATACCAAGTTAAGTACATTTGTATTCATATATTTTTATTTTCTAAAAAGGATAATATGGAATGGATAATTTACACTATCAATTACTCTTGGCTGATATTTCTTAACATTGTATTGATGACAAATTAAGTCATACTATTTCTTAACGGTGGCATAACGTTTATATAAACATACATCCTCATTTTAAAAGAAAAATGAAGAAACGTTTTGTATGTAAATGCTCACCTACATAACGTTACATATTTATATGAGATCTTTATCCCTTCATTTAAATGCTTGCATTCGTAAATTGGCTAATTTGTAAGATCTGAATTATGTTTGTTATTCACTCCCTGCTAAGCTACAATAGTTCAACTGATACAACGTGCCACCTTGAATTTAGTGGCGGGATTACTACGTGCTCGGCTGTACTTAATTAGAACGCGCACTTTTTCTGTGACAATTATAAAAAAGTTTTTTCTATGCATTTAATAAGTATATTGTGAAAAATGGTTTATTCGTGTAATAATATTTTTTGGCAATTGTTTGTGAAGAGGGCTGGTCCGATGGGCATCAAAATGTTTGTTTCGTCATTCTTCAAATAAAGTATTACATCATCAAATTAATTTAATATCTATGGATCCCAGTTTTCATTAATAAAAAATGATAAAAGTTCAATAGTTCGTGCAAGGTGTTTATTGGTTGGCATCTTACTAATTTTTAATCTGCTAATCTAGTAAATGCAGCTGTCTTAGAAATACAATATGATGTTCTTGAACATTTTTCCCTGGTCAATAAGCTCTATGGAGCAAAGGCTTTATCCATTTTTTTCCTAAAATGTGTGCTATACTGTTTTTATATCCCTAAGATATAATCAATGCTAAGTTAAGGCACTTTGTTGCCAATTCACAATAACGAAAGTTATAACTATAGTAATGTTCGACCCAATTAAATTCAAGTGTAGCTTTGAAATCATTATCTGTTTTGCCAAAAGCATTTTCTTATTTAGATGAATCTAAAATAGCTTCATGAAAGCAAAAATACAAAGTTATTTATGACGAAGATACACGATTATAATACAGTTTAATATTCTGATAATTGATTTGAATTATTCATTTGTTTCACCTCCCTTACGTTCAAATCATACTTTAGTTTGGGCTTAACCCTTAAGTATGGGAAGAATACACTTTAGTCTTGTTTCAATTAATAGTTAAATTTGTACAAATACGCATTGTTAATATGTATCTTAATGATATTAGGAGTTTTGGCTAGTAAATAAGCAAGGTTTGTAAAATACCTTAAAATGTGATGTGATATGTCAAAGTAATAAGTATTCAATATTTGTAATAATAAGCTGGTGTAGTCAATATTTCATGGTTAAATTGTGGCTGCAATTCTGATGCATTAACCCGTAAAGCACATGGGAAAGATACATCCATCTCACATAACATTGAGAACCTTGAGGAATCTAGAAAAAAACGACAAGTGGCCTTATCTATTACACATCGCACAATACATGTAAGTTGCACACATGTTAAGCAAAGGAGCTCCTCTAAAACCGGATTTTATTACATGAATTTACAGTAAAATAGACAAAATGAATTGCATAGTTAATTGTTTTATGGAATGCAGTGAATGTGCATCTATATTTGTAGTTTATTATATTAAGTGATGTGCAAAAATAACTGTGTGTAAAGCACATTAGAATGCTTATTTATATGATAATAAGACTACAATATTTTATAGTCCTGAAATTATTCAAAAGCTTCAATGTAGAAAAAACTCCTCAGACCTCAATATTAATATTGGCAAATACCTGTCAGTATTCAAAGAGATAGTAATTATGTCTAAAGATATGTGTTTTAATTTATTCTGCATGTATAAAATTATTGATTTAAATAAATGAAGATTAAAACTTAAAAGTACATAGCTGACGATTGTTAAGATTGATCATTATAGCATGTATTTAAAGTGAATTTTAAAACAAATATTACACACACAATCTCAAATTGCTGCACTAATGTCGCTGTGTTCGGAACTATTGCCTTCTTATAATAAATCATCTCGTCACAAGTTGCCTAAATTCATGTTCAACTTGTTAAATAAGTTCGAGGAGGAGGTGTATTCAATATACGGAACTTGTACTTTTATATTACCTTAAAGTACTTGGTATACGGTAAAACTAAACTTAACAATATGATAAATAAAATCAAGTTAGATATTAAGTCTACAATACTTAAGAATAAACTGTCGTATTGAGATTTTATTTCGAACATCAAACATTAAACATACTTCAAAAAATATTTTGCCAATGCAACATTTAAGTTTCTCAGAAAGTGTTTTAATATATCGCTTCTGAAACATAAGAACTTTTTGTATTGTTTAATTATTTTAACATTTTTTGTCACATTCAAATACAAAACTTTGTACCAAATGGGAATTTATAGCATATTCTAGTCACATGTCCATTTTAACTTACAAAACCTTTTTACGACTAAAAACCGCCAGATACAAATAATTAAAGGTAACATATATTCTACTCTAGATTCTATTCTGCACTTTAAATAAACCCGTAAATAGTATGACACTGTGCAGTCCTATGGAACTATTTTTTTGTTGAAAGTGCTAAAAGGTCTTAAGACATACTATGTTTAAAAGTACGTTTACATAAGTATCACCCGCTCAATACCTTTAATCTGATTGCAAATTGTATGTCATTGTTTTTATCTATGAATAAGTATATTTATATATGTTTTATTACATTTGCATTGCCACTTCAATACGTTTTTGTTGTTGTTGTTTTTTTTTCGAAAGTGTTAATATGTCTATATTATAAAACATTTTTTTTTTACATTTTGTCGCCAGTTTTAAGATTTTTTGGGGGCTATGTTCCGTAAGCGAGGCTTACTTTTGTTGATCAATCCCTTCATATACATCTTCAATAAAGATATTAATTGTGAAATGCAACATTTCGTCGGAGAATTAACATTGGTCAGTGATTTCGATAGAGAAAATCGGTTCATTCTTAAAATGACAAAATACTGACTCAGGTTGTGTGGCAAGAATAAAATAATATGAATCTAACGCCTTTAATAAATCGCCTCAGCTCATGATCTGTACTCAAAGCAAAAGTTAACCTATTACCTATATAGTCCTTTACTCGACGGACTAAAAGCCGACTTTTCATTTGTTAACATAATGTATTTTTTCCAAAGTAGACATGGTAAGCATAACAAATGCATGAAGTATATAAACAGACTAATTTAACTGCAAGCATCAAAACACAAATTGTTAAATTATCAATTTGAAGTAGTCTATTACAGCGAAGACAGTGTGAAAAAGTAATATTAAAGGCTGCAAGGTCGCGTGGCGCTAACAAATTATTTTTACAGCAGGAAAACATATGGAAAGGAAGTAAACAAGTTCTATGGAACACAGGTTAAAACAGTCAGATTCTTGTAACTTCGATTTCTTTTAGTTTTATGGCCAACTAACACAGTCTAGATCATATTCCGCCGAAAAAGAAGAGATGAGTTTGGCTTACCTCGGGTGTTTCAAACTTGATGCAACATAAGTGGTCAAAACCACCTCACCTACTGGATCTTCGAGATGCAAAGACACTACTTAGTTTTCATGCCCCAAACTGTAAAGGCAACGCCTTATCCACAAGGGGTAACTTCGAATTCATAAGAATTATTTCTTAAAAAAGGTTCAGTAGCAATTTCACGAGTGTATTGATAGAAGTATGTATGCCAAATAATGATACTTGCACTTTTGTTCATTTGGAATAGTTATTATGAAGAGATAAGTACAAATTTTGATTGAACAAATATAAACATTTTCGTTTCTCATTATTTGTGCAATTTATTATTTGTGCAATTAATTGCATTACAATTACTTCTTAGTGATTTTAGGCATGTGTCTTTGTCTGTTGTTTTCCTAAATAAAAAGTATAAATTATATCCGATGCTTGTAAATATTGACGTCATCTTTGTTTTTGTTTATTTGTTTATTTTATATTTTTATTCGTTGTTTTTTGTTGCATTGTTGTTGTCGTTTTTGTTGTTGTTTTGTTTGTTTGTTTGGTGTTCTATTTGCCTAATTGTAACAACAAATTAAAAAATTAACTTCGGTGATTAAATGATGTAAGACGGCAAAAAACAAACAAATCAAATATTTTTATTATTCAATACACGGCAAATATAATATTTTATGCTACTATCTCAAGTTTTTAGTAGGACGGTGTTTTCTTAATCTCTGCCAGGTACCCAATAATATTACAAAGACAAATGTGTAGTTTATTCCCAGTAATGAATGTAATAACCTGTAAAGTTTGACCCAATTAACCAAGAATATACCTTTACCATCATTTACTTTCCAAGATTTTTTTATTTAAAAAAAACTACTTTATTTAATACAGAGAAGCGTATACGAGTTATTACAGAAGACTTAAGGTAAAAGTCTGCACGTCATAACAAAAATATTTATATATCCAATACTCGGTGGGAACTGCTTCTCTTATCCGTACGTATCATAAATCACATGTTTGGAAGATATAAATAATTCTTGATAAGGTGAAGATAGATCTATGATGTAATAATTTACAGAGTTATTTTCTGTTTCTCCAGACAATTCCAGTTAGAAGGTTTCATATAATAGTCTTCATAGAGTTTTAGTTTTGAAATAACTGTCCCGTAAGCTGAATAGGTAGATAATTTGACTATGAATTGGGCGATCCGGAATCGATTCCCGAATGGTACAGGTCCCTGTCGTTGTGATTAATCATAAAACCTTTCTACCGACATTCGCACTGAACCGCTGCACTGGCATGTACGAAAGGTATTAGTTACTTGCCAGATTGAAGGTAACTTATGCTGGTTAAAGGCTTGACAGCCCGCCAAGGAACGATTCGGTGGCTGAACAATATTGCTTACTCCCGTGAACCGGAGCGAAAACTTCCATCACCTTAGCTATGAGATTTGGACTAGACATGAACTTATAATTCGGCTTTCCATGTATTATGACCAAGATTCACTCACTGTTAAGTACATTTTTAAAGTAGTAGTCAAATTATACAACTTAATTCGATTTACATGGAGTCATAACAGTTATTGGGCTAACTGGATGTATCTAATGAAGTCAAAGCATGTATATAATTAATCAAGATAATGTTTAAAAATGTAGTTCAATAATTCACTTTGCAAGTCATTAAAAACGAAATGTTTTTCTCTTGTATGATTAGGAATGTTGTAAAAAGCGATTTCAGTTAAAAATGCAAAGTTTATCAAATGTTCACATTGACCAAATAAATGGATTATCTAAAGGTTTCTTGTGCCTCAGAATTATTTTTTATTCATTAAAAAAGAAAAGCAAACATGAATTTTTAAACACTTATCATACGATTTTAGACCATGTTAGATGCTTATCACCTCAGTGCTAAATGTAAAACTATTTGTCATCAAAGTTTCAAAACGTAAACAAATTAGTCAAAACAAAATACTTGATCACTATAGTTTTACTCATTGCCAAAAAGCAACAGAAACAAACTAGTTTACGTATTGGAGCAATGATTAACTTTTGGGAAGCTATAACAGGACAACAAATATTAAAAGCCTTTGAAAAATTAAAAAAAAAACTTTGGGACTGATTGAGCATGTAAGTCGGTTTATTCCCCGACCAAATTGTTTCAAAGTCGTCAGCCATTTGAAAAGGTTTGGTCTATTACCAATTTTAGCACAAATATTGATCTGTAATTAGGCCTTTTATTTTGCGCACATGTAAACCTAGACATTGGGGGAATGACCTTGAACAAATGTAGAAACATCATTATAAATTTTATAACATTTCGCATATTGGCTGTTGATAGCACTTATTGTAAGCAAATGAGCTCGTATTGCCACTTCAATTAATAACGCACATTAACTGCAAAGTATACAATGAAATACTTAATTGCTTAATAGAATGTTATGAATGTTTATCTCTTTATTCATTCAAGCGCTTTACGAGCTGATCTATCAGTGCAAGATAATTGAGCGATCTATTCATAAAGTACGAAGCAACATGCTTCTCAAATACCCCCTAGCAAAATACATCACTACGAGAAGAGAGTAACATTTCAAATGTTCAACAATAACAATGACTCATATTTGAAGAATTTTTAACTTCAATATTTCAAGCCCAACTCACGGATGATACATGTTTGTTTAAGCAGAACAAGTATTTATAACATATATACGTTATACAATTAAAACGATCATATTATTCTATAAGTAAATAGAGTATCTTCATTGTTATGAAACCATCTCAATATGGTGGCTTCAAACTGACAAGTCATTACTGTAGGAGTTGACATCATTACCAGTATGATACACGCTCTTTAAGGCCCATTTTCCCCAAGAAATATTTTTTTTTTATTCCGAAAATAATTGAATATTTGGTGTCCTGTTATATTTCCAAAAAGGTTAGTACTCAATTAATTACCTGAACAATGTTTTGCTTCCATTGCTTATTGGTACAGTACATTGTATTATTATAGTGATTTTGTATTTTTCATGGAAGTCAAAATAATGCTCCGTTTGCATTTTGCTACTTTTATAAAAAAAATTTGATGCTATTTTTTCATACGATAAACATCAAACATACTTCAAAGCCATTATATAAGTGTGTAAAACTCATATTTTCCTCTTTTTAACAAAGTAGTTTCTGAAGCACAATGTGCCTGTAGATGAATTAACAGCTAAAGTTAACTTTATATATGTTCATACCGATTCATTGAATATTATATTTTTTGATGGTTGAAATTTTTCTTCCAAATTTATCAGCCCGTTTATAAAATCGACAAATCATCATTATACAACTAAAACTTCTTGCTACGTAACAAGCTTTCATTGTGTTATTTAATGCGGTATCATATCACAAAAATAATCCCTGGTTCCATTACCTATTGAGTAACGTAAACAATGCGTTATTTATAGAATCCCATTGTCTAAAATGTCTGCGTTAACAAAATATTGATATTAAGATAACAAGATTATATCTCTCATATAACAATGAAGAGAAATAGAACAATTGAGATCTAATATTACTTGTCTCACCATGAAATCTAAAAAAAACCTCTTAATTTCTTATCTTTTAAAAACGAAATGGTGAAAAAAATCAATGTTTTTATTCATCATCAGTCTGTTAAATAAGATCAATACAGCTCATGATAAAGTGTCTTTTTGCTATTTAACACTTTGCTTTATCATTTAACAGTATTTTTAGCTTGTCAAAATTACAACGATTTCTCGTATTACATTGTAAAATAGAGAATATTACACAGGAAATAGATATAACTTTCACATTTAAACGTCATGTTCATTATTTTCGAGGGATCTTCCCTTTTCAGGATTGACATACACATTTTCTACAAAATTTAAAACTTCAATAACCAAAAGCAAAAGAAATGAGCTACCAACAGTATAGAGTATGTCATACTGCACGGAAGTGCACTCTGGTTTGCGTCTATTCTGTTCTACGCCGGTTTCATTACTTTTAACGAAGTTATTAGTTCGCAAAACACATGACAGAATAGAATTAAAGAAGGAAGTTGTAAGCGTCCATCATAGAGTGTGAGTAACCACACAACTTATCTGGTAATTTGACAAGGTTATCATTCATTTTGAAACTAAATCCTGATATTTCTCTAAAATCAAAGGCAATAAATGAAGCAAGTAAACGTTGTCTCTCACGTCAGCAAATATCGGGTAAAGATTTACTCAGGTTGACGCATTTAATTTGCTCAGTAGTTAATTGGCAGCATAAATACAATTAGCACAATGATTGTGTAAAACACGTCTTTCTACTTTAATGTTATAGAAATGTGATAATTATCGTTTACAACCTAATTGGTTAAAGATCATAGATGAAATTAAATAACATTCGGTGTAAAACATTTTTGCTCCCCTTTATTGGACATAACTGAACAATTTTCAAAAATGTGTGCATCTATTTCAATGCATCGTACTAGTTTATCATAAAGATTGATTTAAGTAATTAAAGGGAGAATACTACGTCTAATTAATGAAAAGATATGTAATGTATCTATACCAATACATAAATATTTTAAAGTAGAATATTCGATTATAATCATTATTTTATGTGAATGAATAAAAAAATGAACACATAGATATTGAAATAACAAGTAGTTCACACCTCTTTGCTGAAGATGAGAGAAAATAACAACACCATGTATATCAATGAAACAACTGCGTTCATATATACTTTCATATTATCAAAATTACTTGAAGAAGCAAATAGATAAATAAATCTAAATAATTTGCAGACAAATTAAGTAAGATTTTGTTTTTATCATTAGAGATGCTCAACTTGCTGACCTACAAAAAAGCAATAAACGCAATAAAAGCTTTTTGAGCTACAAGAAAGAATCAAATTGTTCACCATAATCAAAGAACATAAAACTTTGTCCACTAAATGCAATAGTAATGTTAGATAGAGAATTCGTGCATTATTGTATAAGGTTCAATTATAAGTACAGTATAAGATTTTTTTTTTTAAACTAATACCAAGTTTGATAAGCTGCTTACTTTCGTATTCATAGATTTTTATTTTCTAAAAAGGATGACATGATATGGTTAATTTACATTATAATTTACCTCGATTGATATACTTTTTAACATTTTATTCAAAACAAATTTAGTCATACTATCTCTTAACGGTAGCATAACGGTTATTTAAACTTACATGTTCATTTTAAACATAACATTTTTAAGGATAAATTGTGTATGTAAATGCTCACATTCAGAACGTTACATAATTATTTATATAAGATCTTTATAATTTTATTTGAATGCTGCCTGCAATCGTAAATAGGCTAATTGGTATGATCTGAATTATGTTTTTTTCATTACTCCCTGCCAAGCTACTTGATTTCAAGTGATACAACGTGCCACCTTGAATTTAGTGTCGAGATTACTACGTTCTCGGCTGAACTTAATAAGAACGCGCCTTTTCTTTGTAAAATTATCAAAAGTTTTTTTTTCTATACATTTAATTAGTAAGCTGTGGAAAAAATGGTTTATTCCTGTAATATTGTTATTTGGCCATTGTTTGTGAAGAGATATAGTCCGATTGATATCAAAATGTTTGTTTCATCATTCTTGAAATAAAGTATTACATCATCAAACTGATTAAATATCATTCTATGGATCAAAGTTTTCATTAATAGAATATGAGAGAAGTTCAATATTTCGTTCAAGGTGTGTATTGGTTGGCTACATACAAGTTTTGAATGTGGTAATAGTAATATTGTAATTGAGCACAGCTGTCTTATAAATACAATAGGATGTTTTTGAACATTTTCCCCTGGTCAATACGCTCTATGCAGCAATATAACAATATTTTCCTGAATATTGCCACTATCTGTTTTCTATATAACTTAGTTAGAATCAATGCTACGTTTAGGAAATTTGTTGCGATTCACAATAATGAAAGTAATTACTAGTAATGAACGACCCAATTAAATTCAAGTATAACTTTATCTGTTTTGCCAAGAGCATTTTCTTACTTTGATGAATCTAAAATAGCTCCATGAAAGCAAAAATACAAAGTAATTCATGGTGAAGATGTATACACGATTATTATACAGTCTGATATTTTAATAATTGATTTGAATACCTCATTTGTTCCCCTTCTTACATTCATATTAAATTTGGGAGATAAATCCTGAACCCTTAATTATGTGAAGAATACACTTCAGTCTTTTTGTTTCATTTAATTGTTTTATTTGTAAAAATACACCTTATAAATATTTTTTTTAATGACATAACTTTATCAGAAGTTTTGGTCATTAGATAAGCAAGGATTGTAAAATACCGTTAGTCAAAGTATTAAGTCTATAATAATTGTAATATTAGGCGGCTAAAGTCAATAACTTAAAATTGGATTTTCACAAACCCAGTTTAGGTTGGTTTGTGCCGAAACAGGAAATATACAAACTGTAAGCAACCCCAGAGGTCATAACCACCTCACCTGCTGGAGCTAAGAGGTACATAGACTCCAATAATTCAATCTCATTTAGTCATCTCTTACGATCACGCAGAGTTAAATGGTTGCTGCAATCCGTAAAAGCAACCCCTCAGCATCAAGGAATACATATACCCATCTCAAATAACATTTAAACCTTGAGATCAACCGAAAAGTTGAATGATCTATGACACATCGTACAATAAACGTTGATTGCACATATGTTAAGCAAAGGAGCTCCTCTAAAACCTGAATTAAATAACTTGCATTAACAGAAAAATTGACAAAATAAATTACATACTTTTATTATTATTTAGTTAATTGCTTTATGGAATGCAATGAATGTACATATATATCTGTATACTCATTATATTGAGTGTTGTGCAAAACAACAACTGTGAACAAAGCAAGTTAATATGCTTATTTATCTGATACTAAGATTACAATATCTTATTTTCCTCGAATTATTCAAAAGCATGAATTTAGAGAAGAACTCAATACCAGATCTCAATATCATAAAGTCAAATACCTGTCAGTATTGAAAGAGATAGTAATAATGTCTAGAGATATGTGTATCAATTAATAATGCATGTGTAAGATAATTGATTTAAATAAATGAAGATTAAAACTTTAAACTGCATAGCTGACGATTGTTAAAATTGATCATCATAGCATGTATTTAAAGTGAATTTTGAAACACAAATTGCTGCACTAATGACAAAAAGACATTAATGTACTACATGTATGTGTACGCTCATCTCTGTGGTCGTGTATCACTGAAATGATATACAGGTTAAGATTTTTCAGGATAAGGGTTAATAGTAAATCTATATAAATCATGCTTAACAAAAGTACAAATACATCAAACACCTTATCATTAATCTGTAATGGAATTACTAGCGTATAAATCATATGGAATACTCATTTTTAGCGGACAATGACCTAACGTTATTATTTTATTAAATCCACGTCGCTGTGTTCGGAGCTAGTTGCCAAGTTGCCTAAATTCATGTTGTTAGATAGGTTCTAGAACGTTTATTCAATATACGAAACTTGTACTTTTATATTGGTAAACAAGTACGACATCAACCTTAAAGTCATGGTCTTTTGTAAAATTTAACTCGGCATTAGGATATAAAATAAGTTGAATATTTAATTTGCAATGCTTAAAAATATAATTTAAGGGTTTTGTCACGTGATCGACGTTTACTTCCTTCATATTATATCTATGTTAATAACTATTATTACACTAATACAATGTAATACTACTACCACTACTACTACTACAACCACTATCACTACCACTACTACTACTACTGATAATAATTATAATAATTATATGATAATAATGATTTGATAATAATAATATAACAGTAATGAATTAAATGATAAATTCAATTATTGAAAATGCAGGCATTACAGAATGTGCATGGTTTTAATGTGAAATCACATGTTGGTTTTGTTTACCAAGTGAATACTCTTTTTTATTTAACACACTGATTGTTTACATTGTATGTTATGATATTTTAAAAACAAATCACAAGGTAAATGTTTCAATGACACTCTAATTGTGAGCAAAACAACAAAGTGCTTTAAAGTATGATACATATCTAAATTGTATTCTATTACGTTGTCCAGTAATGTAGTACTACTTCAACACAAAGCAATATCATTGTAAATTTAATGACAAGTGAAATGCAATCTTTTGTCGGAGAAATAACAATTGTCAATGAATTCGATACAGAAAATCGTTTCATTCTTAAAATGACAAAATAATGAATCAGGTTTTGAAACACAGAATAAAGTGCAGAGGAAAAAATATTAATGTAACGACTTTAATGAATTACCAATGCACTTTTAGCCTACATTCAAAACAAAAGTTGACTTATCATTCATATAGTTCGTTATTCAACGGACAAACCACCGACTGGTTATTCGTTATCATACAATTATGTTCAGAGTAGACATAGTACACATAACAAGTGCATGAAATATATAAACAGACTAATTTAACAGCAAGCATCAAAACACAAACTGTTAAATTATCAATTGGAAGTAGTCTATAACAGCGAAGACAGTGTGAAAAAGTAATATTAAAGGCTGCAAGGTCACGTGGCGCTAACAAATTATTTTAACAGATGGAAAACATATGGAAAGGAAGTTAACGAGTTATATATGTGTTCTATTTAAGAAGTAAGGCTTAAACAGTCCGACTCACGTACATTCGATTTGTTTTAGTTTTACGGCAAACTAGGTCATATCGCGCCTAAAAATAAAAGACGATTTTGGCTAACCTCGGGTGTTAGAAACTTTAAGCAACACCAATGGTCAAAACCACCTAATCTGCTGGAGCTACGAGAGGAATAGACTCCAATAATTCGATCCCATTTAGTCACCACTTACAATCACAAAGGGTTAAACGGTGGCTGCAATTTTAAGGCCTCAATTCGGAAAGGCAAGGCCGCAACCACTGGGGGTAATTTCGAATTCATTAGGCTGTATTTCTTAAATAGATTTAGAACACTTTCACGAGTGTATTATAAAAAGGAGTCAAACAGATAATGATGCTTAAGCGTTTGTTCATTTGCAATATTTGTAATGAAGTACATATTTTAACTGAACAAATAATTACATTTCCGTGTCTTAATATCGGTGCAATTAGTTGCAAAAAAAGTCAATTGTTTTTTATTTAAGGCATGTGTCTCCTTTAGTTGTTTTGTCTCTATGAAGTACATAACTTTAAACAAAATAACAGATGTTTGTCATAAAAGTATGATTTTGTAAATGTTATCATTGTCTCGAAAAAACAACATGAAGTATAGGCGGTGAAGATAACAATAAGATGTTTACATTTTAAAACTGATACTTGTCTTATCATACTTTAGCAAAGGCAACGAGATATGATCATGTAAACAATATGTTTATAACAAAAGACACGGTTTAAATGACACTTCTTGATATTTGTTGCTCAAAGGTTAAAATACTAAATCATAAGAATTGATTGAACACAATACAATCACAAAGTAATGTCATGACACAGCACAAAATGAATTACGAAATGTTGCATAATAATGATTTGAAATGTTTGAACACAATTTTCTATTCGGCTAGAAGATTTGGAACAATGCATATTTATTTTGTTTTGAGAGAGACGACAAGTGGTATTAACTAGCGGAAATGCAACGCAAAGTAAAATAAGGTATACAATATAATATAGCCTCATGAAAATAATTTTTACTCTATGGTTACAATATTACATATCCTGAAGAAGATACAGACCAAATAAGATTTTTATGCTCAATTAAAACGTTTTTGATTAATAAATGTTTATTCTTTGGACTTTGGCACTTTTGGGATCATTGGTTCCAATACAAACAGTGCTTTGGGTTGAATTCCGCTTAAATTATTCTTGAAGCGCGAGTGATGATGTACTTTTCATTATCTCTTGTGAACAACCTACCTACCAACATACATACCTACCTACCAACATACATACCTACCTACCAACATACATACCTACCTACCAATCCTCTTCATATCCCAAGTGGGACATATATATAAGGCCATAAAGTACTTGTTCCAGGATTGGGTGATTAGCCCTGGTGGACAGAGATTTCTCTCTGGGTTGTTCTTCCCGTAGATGATTGCATTACCCTGCCAACGAAAACAACAAACTCATTAAAACCTAGTTTGCGTTTTTTTCTTCAAATTTTTATGCTCCCCGAAAAAATTTCGGGGACGCATATAGTCGTCGGGTCGTCCGTCCGTCCGTCCGTCCGAGCAAACATTTTGGGTTTAGGGGCTATATAACAGTAAAGAGAACAAAAGAGAACAATAGGTTCATTCCGTGATCAAAGGGTTTAGGGGCTAGTAGCCCTTAAGAAAACAAAGAAAATAACAAAGAAAAAAGCCCCCAAAGCTAAAATGTTGGAACATCCGTCCATCCGTCAGTCCTTCCGTACGTACGTATGTCTCGAATTCGTGTCCAGCGCATAACTTTGTTATTTGAAGTCGGATTTTACAACTGTTCCACAGAAATGATCACCATATTGAGACGACTTGTTGCGCGCCACATTTGGGTCGTTACCTTGAAGGTCAAGGTCACAGCATGACCTTGCAGCAAAATCGTGTCCGGACCATAACTGCGTCATTTGAAGTCAGGTTTTACAACTATTTCACAGAAATGATCACCATATTGAGATAACGTGTCGCGCGCAAAATTTCTGTCGCTATCTTCAAGTTCAAGGTAACAGCATGACATTGCAGCAAAATTGTGTCCGGCCCATAACTTTGTTATTTGAAGTTGGATTTTACAATTATTTCACAGAAATGATCACCATATTGAGACGACGTGTTGCATGCAATATTTAGGTTACTACCTTCAAGTTCAAGGTCACAGCATGACCTTGCAGCAAAATCGTGTCCGGACAAAAACTTTGTTATTTGAAGTTGGATTTTACAACTATTTCACAGAAATGATCACCTTATTAAGACGACGTGTCGCGCGCAACATCAAGGTTGCTACCGTTAAGGTCAAGGTCACAGCATGGCCTTGCAGCAAAATCGTGTCTAGCCCATAACTTTGTTATTTAAAGTCAAATGTTACAACTATTGCACAGAAATGATCACCATATTGAGATGACGTCTTGCACGCAACATTTGGGTCGCTACCTTGAAGGTCAATGTCAAAGCATGACCTTGCAGCAAAATTGTGTCCGGCGTATAACTTTGTTATTTGAAGTCAAATTTTACAACTATTTCACAGAAATGATCACCATATTAAGACGACGTGTCGCGCACAACATTTTGGTTGCTACCTTGAAGGTCAAGGTCACAGCATGTCATTGCAGCAAAATCATGTCCAGCCCATAACTTCGTTATTTGATGTTGGATTTTACAACTATTTCACAGAAATGATCACCATATTGAGTCGGGTTATTTTTTTTCACTTAGAACTTTGTTTGTGACATAACTCTGACACTACAAGAGGTATAACTTCCTGTTACCAAAACCTATTTGGGGAGCATCACCCGGTTCAACTGGCTCTTGTTCTGTCTGTTGCCATTGCTCTCAATGGTGTTCACCTAACCGGAATTTCGATTATTTGTATATGATATGCCGATAACCTTACGATAGTTAAAATTTCAAATCAAGTAAGTAATCCAGTGTAATGTTGAATCTCAAATTGATTTCATTATTCATTTATGTCTCTTAATATATGTTATGAACAATATTTAAGACCTTTGCGATCTATCGAGTAACAATAGTAACTGCCATGTAGTGACATCACGAGCTGTTTGAATTTTGTTAGCTCAAATATTCCTGATTAAAACCGTGTTTTCTAAATCGATTACTTTTTAGATTGAAATAAATGAAAAGATTAAAAAAAAGTGATACTGGCGGTATAAATTGATTTTTCTAACTAATCTGAAATAGAATATTTTACTTTTTTCATTAAAACGATACAATTAAACTTTAATCTAAGGTCTGAAAACATTACAATGATATTTTCTGTTTCTATGTATGGTCTGAAAAACCTATTATGAAGTGTGTTCACCTTATAATTGGATTAAAATGTGTTTCATTGTTTCAAAAGTATCTGGTATTCAAATGAAACCAGTGAAAAAATTGAAGTATTAAAACAAGGAGATAATCGCTGTGTATGTTTATTTTATAAGAGAGATAATTTACAACTTTAAATGAAATGATTTGCCAGATTCTAAATATAATATTTGATGTAAGACATATCTACGGGAGAATATTCTTTGTAAAAGTGATTTACATAGTGTTCTAAGGTTGATTATTAAAAATGAAAGATCATTATGTCATTGTTGAAAATGCTTGAATGCATAAACATAAATACAAGTCTTCAAACCTAAAAATATTGTAAAATAAGGAGTCCCGAAAGGTGGCTCAAAACGACAGAATCGAAAATGTTGCAGGTTTGGTTTAATTGAGCCAGCTCAAATAATATCTACAAACTATACGCTACCTGCAGTACTTGTTTCAAGGTGAAAGATAAAATTAATGCATGTGCAAGAAATAAACCATCTGTCTGCCAGCTCATCGGAATCTTTGATATAAAAACATGTTAAAACTTTTAAAACTTTCTTTCTGCTCCAATGTGTCATTTATATTCGTTTTTTTTAAATACGTCGAAGTAAAACGAATCATCTATTACTTTTAAAAAGTTAAATAATTTTTTTTTTGGCTTTTACTTAAAATACCTAAAACTTTTAAATCCCTTTTAAAATCTTAAATCCCAAATTTATTCCGCTGACGGAACATTATTATTTTTTCACTTTCAAATTTGTTTTTACTTTTAAGTTAAAAGTACATTTTTAATTGGGGCAAACTACCCACTTTTACCCTTAAATTTATTCCTTAAAAAATTTAAAAGGAAATTTATTTTTCCCGTTTTTTTGTTTGTAAACTTTAAAATGCTTTTTTTAATTTCAACCGGAGCGGTAAAAATTAACTGTTTTAACCGAAATTTGAATATTTTTGTTTAAAATTTAAAACCCTTTTAAACCAAACTTAAATTTACCGAGGTTCTTTCCCTACATCAAAAGAAATTTTTAGCAAAAAAAGGGGTTTTACTTTTCCATAAAGCATTTTTTAGAAATGGAATTACGAAAATTTAATTAAACTGTGTCTTTTAAATTATGTCTAGATTTCTGTCCCATTGCGTATTATTCGAAAAAATAAAAAGCTGTAATTAAATCTATAAATTATACAGATGTTGGGTGGTAATACTTGTCACTTTATAACACGTTAAGTATATAATTATGACACGTAAAAAGTTCAAATGTCATATATCTGAAATATTCCTGGGTTTACGTTTGTATACAATGCGTCTCTGAAGTTATTTGTTGGACTGGAACCGATGTCTATTTTCATAAGGGCTACATGAAATTATTTAAATGATAAAATTTGTCAAATGACTTTGAGAATATAACACGGAGTTTGCTATTTAGTTAAGTGTATCATATATAGATAGTGCTCTTTAATCATAGCTCATTACAAAGTCAAATGTTAGCAAACTATTTGAATATGTAGTACTGTTTATACTTACAGTCTTACGGAAATCTACATACTTTCGCTTTTAAGTAAAGAGTCTTGCACATTTTACGTAAATCTATAATGCTTTCTTTAACAATATGCATACCAAGATATGTAATAAATGTGATAATTTATTGCGTTTCTGATATCCTGTAAGAGATTTTCATTAAACTTTCATTTTGTAGGAAAAGATCTGTAAGATAAAGATAAGTCTTTTCTTACCCCATTATAAACTATGTTTTGTATGAGATAAAAATAAATGGACAAATGCAATTTCTCAACCGGGAAATTATACTGAAATAATAAATAAATTGAGAAAATTAAGAATATTTGTTTTTTGAAGCAAATGTGCATTTAACAATTTTTGTTTACGATATAAACGAGTTTTTTGGGGTTTTTTTTAACTCTTTTGCTTAAGGTATCACTTTTTGTCAGAATCTTATGGGAAATATACTTAGTTACTATATTTTTGTCGAAAACAGAAAAAAGAGCAACATTCACAGAACGCAGCACCTACATCATCTAACCACATAGGACCATTGGAAAACCTTACGAATGATGCATATCATTTGTTTAATTCTACTTCTAAAAGTTATTTTAATTTCAGGATTGTTTACATTAAAAAATAAATCATCATAAATATAAGATAAATAGTTCGTTCTAAGACGCTTTATTTAAGCGGTTTGGTAATTATGTTAGTCAGTTTTTCATGTAAATTTGTCATTATTTGATTGATTTATTAAGATTAGTTCAAATATTACATAACCTCAATTCAAAAAGTTCGAATCAATGGAAATTTCAGGAAATAGCACAGGTTTAAGAGTTTAAATACGTAACAATAACTTCAAATACAAATATTCAGCACTTGTAACATGTACCAATGTTTAAGAACAGTTTTGACTCATATTTCATATTAAAAGTTCCTAGGTGATCAAAGTGGTGCTATAAATAATTGTTTTTCTTTTTTCCTTTCTTTTTGTTTGGAAATTTGAAAAGAGCAACAACTACAAAACAAATTCAATTTTCAGGTGTTTGGTTCTATATTGTGATATGTTCTTAAATTCCTGCAACATTTTATGACAGAGCAATAATACTTAATAGTATAAATAAATTTATGTAATACAAACAGCTTACTTATTTCTAGCCTTTAAGTTAACAATAAATTTACCGGCAATACCATGCATAAAATGCAATTATAAAGAATATATTTGGCTTACTTAATTGAAAAACTTTAAGAATATAATGTTTAAATTCGCTGCAGAAATTATTATTTTAATTTTTTGAAAAATGAATACTTCCAAAATATACGTATGAAAGAAATATGTTTTTATAAATACTATAAAAGCAATTGGTTCATGGTAAAATAATAGTTGTTTGAAATGATACATACATTCTACACATGTTCTATGTAACACCCTGTTAGAGAATATAGCTGCATAAGATTACAGAAACAAAATAAATTAACTGTTTATACGTTTTATGAATTGAGATATTTCTAAGATATGGCTTAGTTTTTAAAAATTGATGAATAGTATGCTACACGTTTTTCATTTGTGAATATATTTTCATATTACCTCTCGTAATTTGATAGAAATATTGAAAGGTTAAAATTATCTATAAATCGGTAATATTTTAAGAACTCTTTTCATTCGGTTTTCATCTTATAATAACAACAAAACACATATGCTAAGCATCACAAAAGATTATTCTGACATAGATATTGAAATAGTGAATTTATACTTGATAAGAAATCAAATAAAAAGTTTTGAATACATTTACAACCGTCATAAATGTCGAAATACCTACGATTTTTTGTATTTTTGAACAAATGGTTTGAATACGAGAATCGTAAATATTCTTATAACATAAAGTGTTTTTTTTTAATTTATAAACAACCGAAGTGACTCAGACTTTTCATCTAATTTTATAATATGGATGCAAATAATATTACCAACCCTGTACCATAACAACAATTTATAATCAATGTATTAGTAACTTTCAAGAATTGTAATGCTTTATTAACGTACTATAATCAAAAATGTTAGAAAAATCTTACTTCTTATCAGAAGTATAAAATATATACTACTTTTTCTCAAAATACTGGCTTTTTAGATTTTATATAAATCTAAAACTACTTTTAGAAGCGAACTTATATTTATATGGGGGGCAGCTGTCCGCACCTTCCAAAGATATGAGAGAGCAAAAGTCCGCCACTGAAAATAAATATGCCATGCCGGGTGTCAAATGACCGGATAGCATTTATATATGAATGTAAAGACAGATAAAATAAGCTGGCGGGTGTCCACACATCTCCATGCTTATGAATATGCAAGTCATACAAGTTTGTTCTGCTTTCAGGGTGATAGGGGATTTTCTTACGAATTAGTATGCTTGGTAGTGGAAATCAAATTCAAAAAAATAATTATAGGTTAGTTATTATTAACTTTTACTATTTTATTTAGTGTAGAACATTTGTCCGCACATTTATATCTGTTATATAAATTCCATTATATCTCCTACATGAATATAAAAAGAACCTTTGATTACATATACGTATGAACGAATAATGCAAATTGTAATAAAAACATTTGATGTTTTATCATTGCTTGCTTATTTTCAATTATTTATCTAATTGATGACTCATTAAAAAATGATCCAAATATTCAAAGCACAGAGTAATATAACGATGACATCTTATTATCAGACATTAAAGTTGTATAATTAAATATCTCCTTGAATTTTTAGGAGAACTGTAATTTACCTACACTCATGCAATGGAATGATGAAAACGTTGCCAACATCTTGAAACAGATCAAATAAAAAATTGTAAATACCTCATTAAAATTATTCTCGAGGTTTTCCCCAATTATCAACATGAAAACTCTAATTTTCAATATATTGCTAGCATACATCTTAAAGCTTGCACAATGTTTCCATCTGTTATCAATTATAAATGTTTTGCCAGTAGTAACTTAAAATCAGTAATTGCTGTTGACCAAACGGTTACAAAAACATGTCATCTAAAACCTGCACATCATATCGTAGAGGTTTCAAACAGTCAAAGGAAATACTACATAGATCACTAAAACTTAAGAAATATCAATCCATTTGATTGATATTGTACATGAACGATTGTGGTAAATTTTAAGTGCCGTTCACGTCCGTCCACTAACACCGAATTAAGTAGAACTCAACATTTAAACAAGAAAGTGATTTTGAGTTTAGAATCGAGAAATCATCAGATGTGTTATACCGATTGCGTGCCATTGTTTTTGATTTCTGTGTACGAAAGAACCAAATTTACCCATCTAACTTTAAATGTTTACTATGCTTAAATTTGATATTTAAAAATATTGATAATTGCTACATGGTCTTTCTGTTAACATATAATAAACATGGTTTGACTTCACGCAAAGTAAATATGCTATGTTTTCAAAACTACACACTATAAGTGGATACACTATGAATATATATGTTCATTGAAAAATGGCCATTTTTATTTTATTTTTCAATTTCAATATATTTTTAAAGAAAATACCAACTTTACTTGGCCCTTTATAACAATCGCAAATTCCAATACAAACTTTCTTTCATTCTTTCATTTAAATAAGACATATTTCAGTAACAATTTTATAGACTTCAATAAATTTCTGCAATGGAAGTATCTAACTCAAAGATGAACATAGTATATCTTTAAATGTTTAGATAATCTGAGTGTTATTGCAAAACTAACATATTTTGCTGCTGTCTGGAAAAATACAAAATGCAACCAAGCAAAATGTTCGTATTCTGAGATATAGAGTCACAATTTAAGCTTTTACAAAATTACCATAATTTATCGGCGCACTAATCAATCATATTGTAAATATTAAGAAATTGTTCTTATTTGCGTTTGTATGATACACCTACATGTTATCATCTGAAATCTTTAAACATTGAAAGTCCTTGGTAAGATCACAAACTAATGCATCCTTGCACGTGATACACAATGAAATGTTTCTTCATAATTGCACAAAACCTTTTACATACCCGAATATTTTATGACTTTGATATCTGCAGGGAAGTGTAAAACAGAAAAAAATAATTTCTTACTTTTTGTTATTATAATAATGAGTCATTATGCACTTGGTACTACATTTGTTGATAATTTTAATTCTTTTGCAAGTAATTACGAAAAGCACAGGGTTGGGTATAATAAAGAATCGTAAGTCTAAAACAAAATCTTAAATTATGTCTTAAAATATTTTTGCATAGCTTATCTTCTTATTTCATCGTTAGGAGAGTTTTGTGTCTTTCTCTTTTATGAGTTATAAGTGAGACTAAAAAGGGATTGGAGCATGACACTAAATAATGTATTCCGGTTTATACGGGACCAGACGCTTGGATGATTAAATGCTAAAATCTCGGCTTTTCATCCAACGGAATGAACTTTAAAACGTTTAAGTCATCTTTTTACACTGATTTATGAACGATAATGAATGCAAAATTTAGGAATCGGTTCAAAAACGATTATTTTTCGACTTTGTGATCATGATTTCTGCAAGCGTCTATGGGTACTGTTCCAACACTGTAGTTTGTTAAATCTTATAATAATTATCACTGTAATATTTTGTTTATAAAACACGACATTCTAACGATGATGCTAATCCTGAGACTCTTACCTTTTTTCTTGTTGTATTTCGAGTATATCCTTAATGAGGTCACTTATAAATTCATTAGTTTATCTGTTGGCAACATTATTATGATTTATTAATTACGAGAAGGTAGGTAAATGACTTTTATCCTTCACTCAAACTGATTTTGAATTATACAAGTTAGTTTCTCGAGTGAGGTAATATATCGGCACACTATTGATGTATTTCTTACTGGCTTTGTAATTATGGCACTATTAAAAAATATGACATAACATATCTTACTATATTACATTTTTTTTCTCAATAATTTCTTACATCTTTAAATCATTTTCGATAATTATAGAAATTTTATGTGTTGTGTATCGAATGTATTTTGTCTGTCAGAAAATATATTGATAAAAATAAGGAAAACGCATATGATTTTCTGCGGCAGTTTGTATATATTTGTTATTTCGTTCTATTCTATGATAGATCCTTTTTGTCTAATAATAATCTGTTTTTGTTTAAATCATAGACGCTGTTGCTTTCTGCATACAGACTATTTTTCAAGTTCAACCGATAACATATGTTTTTGCATGTTTGTTGAAAGGTAATGCTCTATTCCTTTAAATTGATGATTAAATACAAAAATGTGATTATAACATTTCAGTAATAAGAGATTTATATTCGGATTGCTATAGTTCTGTAATAAATTTGATACAAAGAATTCTCACAAATGTTATGCATAAAAAATACCTGGCAACTAACCCTCTCCCCCCCCCTATATTTTAGGATTTTCTAAATTATTGGTTATATTATTACTTGGGTCGACATTGTATTACTTTGAGGTGAAAGCATAATTATAGTGGTTGAAAGGTCATATAATCTGACCATTTTAAGAAATTATAAGAGGTAAAGTTTTATGATTGCCACCTAGTATTCAATCAATAATAATTACCAGTAAATAACTTTTTGATAAGTAATTAAAAATTAACATGAAAAATAAACAATCAATGCAATTAATGTTATTTGTTATACAAGTCACGAAAAAAGTTGTTAATAAAAACTCTTTTCTGTTACATTAGTTTTTCTTTTTTTAATACTGTTAGGATTATAATTGATGACGAAGTGATGTGTCAAAGATAAAGTGAATTTATCAAAGTATTAATCCAATAAAAACATACTTACCATGTCAGTCTGGCCATAAATTATTTGCAAGTAACACTCGAATAAATTATATGTCAGTTCATTTTATTATATTGCATCAAATTTATAACCAAAGTTTTAAAAGAAACTTAATACTAGAAACGGAAATTGTGTCAATGTATATAATACTTTTTAGTTCAAGTCCATTGAATGAACATGAATCTGATATTTTCATTATTATAAAATATGATAAGCACTGCTCATCGCATACTTAAAGTACTTAAGAAACTCTCAAATAAATAATGTTTTCATTTTTATCAGTTTGAATTTTCAGATTAAAGGTTAGTGTTTGCACATGATAGACATTTAAACAAGAACACCCGACTTACATAAAAATAAAATCGCTTGAATAAATGGCCGAAAAAATAATTGAGTACCTCTGATTTATAGGGCGCTGCTACATGACTGTATTAATGCAAAAATAATCTAGAAATTGATATAATAATTGACTTTTAAGTGACCTCATTTAGAAAATGCTTGAATCCTCATAATTATAAGTACGAGTAAATATTTGTGAGAGCGATTTGTGTGGTTTATTTTTATAATTCAGTTCATTTCATATTCATCATTAATAGATTTTATCATTCCTATCTGTACCATGTCTATATTTTAATTAATTTGTTATTAAACTACTGCAAATTTGCAACAAATTGTAATTTAATTTGTGAGCTATAATCTTAATTTTACGATTTTATTTGATAAGTTGATAATTTCTTTACATAAAGATTTCCAATAAATAACGTAACGTGATACGAATGCTGCACATGTGCAATACGTAAGAGCTTAATTTTTGTATTTATACCAGCTCCTTTTTTCAAAACAATGTGTATGATTATCTGGTACCTGGCAGTTTTCCAGTCGTTTGCACATGCGTGTATAGGAGTATTTCCTTTTATCAAATAGGATTTTTTGTTTTTAGTATGTTTGAAAAAGCACGTATATATCAAATACAGTGCACTCCGGATACAACGAGATCGTCGGGACTTTGCGTTGTTCCTCGTTATAACCGAGTCTCGTTATAACCGGGAAAGAATAATTTTAGAACTCAAAACCGCTAAGCCATTTTTTCTACTTTCGGTTTCGTGCACCTTCTTTTTGAAGAGTGTAATCAGCGGTGTCTGTTACATAATATATCTTACATAATATATCTAAGTTTAAATTCGTACATTATGATAGAAAACCTTTTCAAATCACATTGAATAAAGAAAATTTAGAAAACATATAACAAAAACAAATATAAAAATAAAAACAATGTATACTGTATTTTTAAACGTTTATTTTTATGCAATATTTTTGTGTTTAAATCGATTCTAAAGTTTATCACTTTTCTAACTTTTCTTAACTTAAGACACTGCTCTGTTGATATAAATTTACATATTACCATATGTCTGATTTGACATATATCAAAAAGCTCAAGTTTGCAAAGGAATTCGGCCTGATAATTGTAAGAAATTCAATAAGATACAAGATTTTATTTATATCAGAAGCTTATGTTTGTATCTTAAGAATGACATTATAAGCTACATGTTGTGTGCTATTTGTAATCAAGTACAAATGCAATGTTTGCCATATATCTGTCAGTTTCAAATATTCGTGATGTTCAACATATGCGCTTTATAGTAAACACATGAAAATAGGGTTTAAAAGATAACGAAAAGGGGTCGTAACTCTGATATATGCTGACATAAAATAACCTACAAGAAACCGAAAATTTATCTTTCCAGATCATATTGTTTGATAAATGTTTTGAAAACTCAGAAAATACACCAAAAATATAATCGATTGTTTTAGGAGTTTTGTCTTTTAAATCATTTTTCGCAAAATAGTTTTATATTTTTTACGTTATAGGGTTATAATGTATTGTTATTACCTACCACTATTAGTCAACAAACCAAACATATACAATGTATAGATATATGTATAAAAAGATGATTCAATATTTTTCGGTGAGAAATGTAAAACATACGGACAAAGTTATGAAATATAGGCAAAACCAACATACCATTAGTAAAGTGTTACAGTTTATGTTTCATATTTTATGCCATAAATTCCAATAAATGTTATTGTTATGAGCCGTCTGACAGATGTATTGCTTCTTGCACATACATATATTTAAGTCTTGAAGCAAGGCATACACGAATCTAGTAACGCTAATTGGCGATATCATTTGGAGAATAAGTTATATATATGTTTGTTTCGCTTTGGTATTTGAAAAGAGGAAACAAGTTGCTTTATGTTGTAGATATTTTTGAAATAAAATGTAAAATATGTGTGTTTACCTTTAGTATAGAATAGAGGAAACAAGATGTATATGAGTTAAATATCACTTTTATGTTGAAATATATGTTTACCTTAAGTATTAAACCAGGATAGTCGAGTCAACAAGCATAATTTTTTACCTTCGTCCCCCAATTTTTTGTAATACGTTCGTTTTGTTCTGGTGTCAGTTGAGAATACTTCATTTATTGCATTTAACTAATTCAACTGGCATTTTTTTCATCCGACTTTTCTTACATTGTGGGACCTTAAACAGAGCTTGAAAACTCTACAAGCCATTGTCGACATTATTTTATAAAATGAATATTGGCTATTCTTTTGTCAATAAACGACTACTTATTTATAAATTGTAACAGACTTTTCACCTCAATCAAATGCTCATGTACAATACACTTTGAAATTCACAATATATCTATCACCTATCAATTGTTTGATGTTGCACACATGTGCTCTAAAGTAGCATATCAGAATTGGAACTATGGTAAAATAACATCTCCCTGCACTATCACACAAAATATTTTTCTTACCATCTAAAAATAAAATAAGATGATAACATTTGTTTGATTCGAGACGATATCTCCCATGTGTATTTTAAAATTACTCTTTAAGCAAGACATATGATTCAGAAATAAAATTTTTCTATTTCAATTGCATACACCAATGTACAACTTTTCCAAAAAATTGAAACATTGTTTAAATAATTTTCAACGATATCAAAATATATGTATTCGTTTCAAACTATCGAAAAGGTGATAAATATTAAGACAACAAGAGCCATTTCAACATGGCCATCCCCCGCCGAATATGTTTGCTCATTGTAAGAATGTATATGTAGTAGAGCAGAATATTCAATTTTAAGAGATCTTTTGGTAATGAAAATTGATGGCTGAAGTGATTACAGATTTGAAACCTATGTGAATATTGATGGCTGAACACGAAGAGCAATAACTGAAAAATAATGCAGGGTAGGTTACCATTCTTGTGTGCTGCACTCCTCCTCAATGAGATCTATCCACCTAACAGTATAAAGTTTCAAGTTGATACCTCTTACACTTTTGAGATAAGGTCCGGACAAAAAGTATAAAAAATAACAAAGGGCAATAACTCAAAAATTATAAAGGGTAGAGTTATCATTCTTACGCACAGTATTCCTCCTTAATAAGATAAATCCACATATGAAGTTTCATGTTGTCATCTCAAACACTTTTTTGAGTTATGCTCCACTCATGTGCAAAATCAAGTATGAAAAATAACAAAGGGCAATAACTAAAAAATTATGAAGGGTAGATATCACATTTGTGCATTGCAAACCTTCTGAGTGAGATCTATCCACCTATGAAGTTTCATATTGATATTTCAAAGGCTTTTTGAGTTATGCTCTGGACAAAAATTAATTTTAAAAAATAACAAAGGGCAACAACTCAAAAATTATGCAGGGTAGCGTAATCATTCTTGTGCCCTGCACTTCTCCTTAATGAGGTCTATCCATCTATGAAGTTGATACCTCAAATACCTTTTGAGATATGCTCCGGACAAAAATGTCGGACGGAAGGACGGACGTTCTCACAGGACAGTAATTATGTGGCTACTCTATTGTTCTCTCTATTGTTCTTTTTAGCCACACAAAAGAAAATAGCCACATAAAAGCATTACGGAATGAATGACATCAAAGAGAAATAACAGTTACCTATTGTCCCTCTAGCCACATTATTACTGTCTTGTGAGTGCGGACGGACAGACGGTTGGACGAAGACTATTTCTATATCCCCCGTCACCTTTCGGCGGGAGATAATAAAATGTTGTTTTTAGGACTAATCAGCAAGGATTTTTGATTATACCAATTCCACTCAATTAAAAGACCCAACATATTGGTAAACAAGAGCACCGCTAGGCGGAGCATTATATGCCCGAAAGTATTTTTTTTTAGTAAGGATGACCTTGACCCTTGACCTTTTGACCCCAAAATCAATAGGGGTCTTCTAACCCAATATGGACAATCATCCTATGAAGTTTGAACATTGTGGGCCAAATGGAACTTAACATATGCTCCGGAAACTGTTTTCAGTATCAAGGTAATAGTGACCTTCACCTTTGACCTTTTGACCCCAAAATCAATAGGGGTCTTCTACCCAATATGGACAATCATCCTATGAAGTATGAACATTGTGGGTCAAATTGAACTTAAGTTATGTGCGGAAACTGTTTTCAGTATCAAGGTAATAGTGACCTTGACCTTTGACCTTTTGACCCCAAAATCAATAGGGGTCTTCTACCTAATATGGACAATCATCCTATGAAGTTTGAACATTGTGAGCCAGATAGAACTTAAGTTATGCTCCGGAAACCAAATTGCTAACGGACGGACGTACAGACGGACGGTCGGACGGACGTTCTCACAGGACAGTAATTATGTGGCTACTCTATTGTTCTCACTATTGTTCTTTTTAGCCACCCAAAAGAAAATAGCCACATAAAAGCATTACGGAATGAATGACATCAAAGAGAAAGAACAGTTACCTATTGTCCCTCTAGCCACATAATTACTCTCCTGTGAGTGCGGACAGACAGACAGACGGACGCCAGGGGGTATAACATAATATGCCCTTTCGGGCATATAAAAATGAAAGTAAATTTTACGTTTTGTTTGTGAATGATGAGGATATTCCTATTTTTAATATTTTCCACAAAATCTGAAGAATTATTTGCTACATCATGGTATCTATTCGCTGGGGAAATTTGCATATCTAAAAATTAAACCAGACTTTAACATTTTTAGTTAACAAAACCCTTTAATAAGTTTACTTCTTGTCAAATACATAAAATATAAATCAATTAATAAACTTTGGTATCATAAATTCGAGCTTCAAAACGTTTATCTATTCTTGTTTAGTTTACTAAAAATTAATATTTGCATTCTTTGACACAATTGCTTCAAATACAAACTAATTTATAAGATGAAAACATGATCGTATATTTGATAAAATAATTACACGTACCAAACATTTATACTTGTGTTAGCAATCATACTATACGCAAAATTAACTATGATTTACATGTCTTATTGTAAATTGTTTAATCGAAAATGGTAATTTTCAATTATTTGCGTATTTGATACAAGTACCTGAAAAACATGGAAATAGCAACTAAACGAGTAAAACACAATGCAACAAAATGCGAACCCCTGTGGTTATAAATTCTCACCAATTTACATAATGCATGAAGGAATGTATCAGATACCTACAGTCGGAATTATGCTATTATCAGAAATTGCATACAAATTCGGGTTAATGTGTTGCTAAACAAGATTCGTGCATGTGAAACACGTTCAGGTGTATTTCCAATATAAGTGGAATTAAAATAGACATTATAATGGCAACAAATATATTGTTTATAATTTAGTGACATAGATCTAAAATAAACATTATATATGATCCTTGAAAGAAATGTTCATATTAGTGGACAATAACAGCCAGATCGTGATGTAATTAAGAATAAACAGACAAGCCACACAAACACGAACATTCAGTAATTATTTATTGCATACGTTTCGGCTATATGCCTTCATCAGTGCAAAACATAATAAAATTACCGGAAGCGACGTCATAACGGAACACGTGTAAAACGCACGAGAAACATTATGGCGTTTAGCGGCAAAAATATGGTAACATGTAGAAACAAATATTTATGTTATAAATAAAGCTGGTACATGAATTAAAATGGATAAATAGTGATACAAATGTCCATTAGTGTTAATACAAATAAGATAATAGAAAAACATATAAATATTCATGTAACACATTATAAATCAAACAATACTTTATTATTTAGTCCATTTGGAATCATAGTATTTAATTTTTGACTCCAACAGGATTCTTTACATAACCAGTTTTTGTTGTTATCTATAATTTCTATCGGCATAAATGAAAAATCTGACAATGAACACTTTTTTAACATTTTATTAAAGAAGATACCTTTCAGTATAATAAAGTCGTTTTGTTGGATCACGAAGATTATTTGCTGTATTTCTTTGTACCTTTTTAAATTTACTTATGTGATAGTACAGTTACGTTTATTTTACTGTAAGATAAAAAAATAATGGTCCGAAAAAAACCAAACCTGATACACTTTTAATTGTTCAGTAGCAATTGCATAAAAATGAAGCAATGGGCGAATTTGGGTTCTTTGTATGAACCAATCACTTGTCAATCCTTTTTTCAGTCGGGTTATTCTGCTTGTAATATTTTACACTGCACACTTCTCAAGAAAACCTTTACTCTTTTGGAGGGAGAAATTGAAAATAAAAACTTAACCTAAACGCATGAAGCATAAATATAGCCTTAAGTTAGTTTACTATACGTAATAAGAGACATATTTGTAAATGCAAACAATTTGATTTAAAAAAACGTTAGAAAGAAATGTAAAACTAAACACGGAAATAGGAATAACTTCTACGGAAGGGGAATAACACGTGGACATGCAAAACAATCGTTGTCGTTTCCGTATGTAACAAAGTATATATTTTCTAGATTTTCTTTAAGAACCTAATCTATTAAGACAGCTAGTTTGGTTACCTATCTGCTGATCAACATTCTCATGCTACGCCTGTTCATCTCTGATATGTAAGATGTCAGTTTCAATTTGTGTTCCTGGTTTGAGTGTTTGTTTTCGATGCTTACAGGGGTACGAAAATAGGTGCTCATTTTATGCTCATAGCCTGATTTATACAATAAACCAAATTACAATACATGAATAATGTACAATAAACGTCCGAGCATATAAATTCGTATAATAATGCTACTTGTAGTTTTAATCCTTTAGACTCCGAAAGATATATGCCAAACGCATTGAAGTATCATAATTAAAATTTACAAAAGCAAATAAAACTAAATTAATGACACTTTAAGGTGTGGTGGTACTTAAAAAAGGAGGACTTTGATAGAAATGGATCTAAATATTTTAAAAATGATACAAGTCAATAAAGTGGTAGGAGTCATATAGCATATAGCAAAAAGTTTGGATACATTAATGTATCAATCACAAACTTAATATTGAAGCTGTTATCTTTATACACATTAATTTTATAATGATAGATGCGAACTATTAAAATTGCTGTTGTATGTATTGCCATATATTATTTATTGTCAACTTCCTTAATTTTATTTCAGTTTTCTCCAAAAGGTTCCGACATATCTGATACATATAGTTAGTTCAGGAAATCTCATTACTTAACAAGATTGAACCGCACAAACCGTTTCATACAATTCATTTCTGACGTGTTAAAGGGTAAATCGATAAAACCATTTTTATTATTAAACTCAGGCGCTGAAGTGCAGCTTGTCAATTATAGGTTATTCAGTAATTAGATAACATATATATTGGAAACATTGCAATCTGGGGGGAAATGAACTGAAGAGCTGAGACGTTAGGCATAATGTGCCTCAGAATTAATTACTTTGCTTTGAAAGGACAAAAAATGAGTTAGGTGAACTTTATCTTTGGAGGCCTAGATTCAATCTGCACTCTTCTTATTTATAAACACCTTGACAAAAAGTAGATTTAGTAGACTTTGTTTCTGAATCACTTAGATCCATATAATAATTTTAACCAATCAGTATTTCTGTCCTTTTAATTTTAATTTTAACATGATTGTGTTCAATACATATATATCAAGCTCTTCATAGCCTGATTTTAGTGTATATAGTGTATGCCTTAACGTTGCAAGAGACATTTCCTATCATACGTTTAATCGTTAGTGAATTTTTATCTTAAGATAAAATATTTACAGACGAGTGACTTTGTGAAAATTATTAAAGATTTGACGTACGATTATCGTAACTCAAAAAGCTAAGATTAATCTTAATCACCCTCTCCTTATATATATACATGTTACATATATATATATAAAGTTTTCAAGAATTTATTAAACTAAAATATAAATGCCAAATTCAAAATTGTGTGTTTTAATAGGCTTCATATGGTGAAAGGAAAATGATAGCAGATACGAACTATATCGTCTAACTTTGAAAGCTAGAACCATCGTTTTCAATTACGCGAGGGAGTTATAACTATTTATTGCATGTACATATGTATAGAAAGTGAGTGGATATGCTCTAGAACATTCAAAATTGCTGTTACGTAATTATTTCGTTTTGCATTTTTGACATTTTGTCTGACACCTTTAAAACATTACGTTGATAATGCTGTTTATGTTAGTGAATTATATGACAGACAGACAGCTAAACCTTATGTATGGAAAAGGTACGTTTTTGCACAACATAAAAAGACCAGTTGTGCGTGAATGTTTGATATTTATCGCGTTAAACTGCACAGAAAAAACGTCAAAATTAAGATTATATAGAATTATTACAACCATTGGTTGAATACCAAGCACTTATCTTCCTGAATTAAAGATTTTTAAAGCTGGGATTTTGCCATATGACATGTATGACCTATAATGTGTCAGTGTGACGTAAACCCCAATTAAAATAAAGAAGGAAAGTTAATGTGATTTTAGAAGAGTCAAACGCGATGAATTAAGAAAATAAATATAAGTCTATTATTTTAAACATCTTATGCGTGACAGTTCGTGAAACAAAATATCATAAACCTTTTTTTTTTAAAAAAACATCTTACTTTGTCTGACCATTTGATAAAACAATAAATTTTTATTGAATATGTCAGAATTGTGGCACTTTTTATTTATCATTATCACTTCAGATCAGGACGAATCTACTTACTAACGGGAACTCCACTGAGGTCCAACAGCCTAAAACATAAAATGTAAATTTCTTAATTAGACTAGTTCGAACGCCTCAAACAGAAAAATATTCAAAATATAATGACGAACTATACAAATAATTTAAACAGACTACGCTGAGGATTTTTGACATAGAAATATTTTTTTGAGATAACGTTTTATGTAGGTTTATACCTGAAATTTTCATGCCTCCGTTTTTCCAAAATTATTATTCTAACTGTTAAAATAACCAAAGATTGAAGAGCATTGCAACGTTTTTCACTCAAATTTGCTTCGATACAAAAATACAGTTTTCAATGCAATAGTGAGTATATTCTATATTGTTTTGCACATCTTTCCGTTTTAAGTGCTCAAGCTGATCAATTTTAAGTTGCATTCAATCCAACGAAGCAAACCTACCATTACCCCATCACCCTCCACCAATACAAAAACTTTCCAAAACAAAACAGTCAATTTGTTTCGAATTAATTCGTTACTAAATTACTAACAAATTTGCTTATTGACAAGTGGAAGTTAAGCGTCTTATTTTAATACAGAGAATACATTGGTTTAACCTTCAACTTGGAAGAAATGTGATTTGTGAAGTAGTTTAGATACATTTATCTAGTTAACAAATGAGATTTATCGAATTGACTATATGGGAGAAGACGAGACATTTCATAAACATTTACTACCAATTTGCATCATCTTTAAATTTTGCTCGAAGCTTTGGTTAAAAATTAGGCCGCATACCGTAACCTGAGACAATTATTAAGAGGAAGTCCTGATAAGGACTGTTGTTGCTAACAACAGCAAGCAAAGGACGCCAACGTTCAATCAGTCTAATCGTACTTGGAGCTTAAAGCGCCACTCCCTTCTGTTTCAGTCAAGACATCTGCAATTTACTGCATACGAGCTAAGACGTGCAGCCTTTAAAGTAACCCCGTCCTGCAGAACGCACGGTTACTTGCATTCTTACACATAGCAGTGGATCGTTAATTACATGTCATTGCTATGTGCCTCTCAACGGCGTGCACGTACCGGGGGTGGGGAGGGGATGAGAGAGTAAGTAGAATTTCTCACATAATATAAGGCAATATATACAGAATACTTCTAAATAAATCTTTGCAAATTTGATATTTGTGCTTGCATGGTAAAAGAGTCTGTTGAATTCATTTGTTTCCTGGAGAGAATATCATTATATATTTGTAGTATGTTGTTTTTATATCCCAGCTTTTGAATTGTAGGAAATACCGAATCGTTTGAAACATTTAACACATTTCTAGCACATGTGTACTACAAACTATTCATTATTTAGGTTCACTAATTGAAACCGACATCTAAATACTTAGAGATAAACAAAAAGTTACAAGAGAATGCTGATCATCCGATAGGAAACACAAAATTGTTGTTTTAATTGATAAGTGTTGTTACAAAATGTCATCGGATATTGCCTGATAAATAAATGACGAAAAAGAGTTGTTCCTGGTATTTTAAAGGGATTTAATGTACATATAGTGGTATAATAACCACTATGTGAATATATAGAGGATATTTGTTTAGTTCAGTGTAAGATCGGAATATATTTCACCGAGTGAGCACCAAAAGGTATATTTCACGAGTGGCGCACCCAATAAATTCCTCCGCCTCGCCAAATAAACTTTCTCCATCCACGGCACCAACCTATTATTCTCTATTTAAACGGTCTTTATTTTGGGTATGTAATAAATAGAATATTAAATTCGTGAAAGGTCAGTACTGAATTTATTGCACTCGTTGAATAAAATAATATTATGCTCGCCAGAGGCTCGCATAAGATCATTTTATTCGACTCGTGCAATAAATTCAGTATTGAACTTACACTCATTCAATATCCTCTATGTATTACAGTTAGTGGAACTTATAATTAATCGCTTTGTTCAATCCAGTTTCAAATTAGATAACTATGAAGTCTATAATAGTATTTTTTAATAAAATATAAGTTGTCAAATAACTTATCGTTTTGTCAAATATTTTGATGTAACCTGAATAAAATGGAACGTGTATAATATTACTACCTTGCTAATCCTTATTTTTCAATATTAATTTCCGATGAGATTCTCTGTTAATTAATCTATTTGTAAAATGTTATGCATGCATTGTATGATGAAATTGATTTTAGATTTCTATTGCTTGACACACAATAGATACATAATAAATACACAATAGATCAATTAAGACAACAATAAAACCACCACAGTTTCTTAATTTTCAAGTGAAGTCTAAATTGTGTTCATGAAGCCGAATTTTTTACAATTATAAGCGAACAATATCATATCAATATCATATCAATTAAATTAAATAAAAATGAATTGAGGTCAACAATTTATTTAAGTTATTTTACTACTTTTCCTTTGTCTGCAAATAATTGAAGCGATTAGAGCAATAATATGACTACATCCACCGTGACTCGTTTTATAATATATCAGCTTTTGTTACAAAAACAACATGTGTTCTTTTAAATTCAAAATTTCAGTTTTTTTATTTTTAAATGTTGAACTTTTTAGCCCGTGCTTGTCGGCGGAGACGGTAGCTTGCAGTTTCCAGTGAACTTGGAACATTTATAATTGAGCGTTTTGGGCGCTCTTTCGAGATTCTTTTTTTTTTGTTTTGTTTTGTTTTTTTGGGAGGGGGTCTATTATAAAATATGTCGAGATATTTATAATATTGTTCGCTGGATCTAAAAAACTTTGAACATTGAATTTAACTTTTTTTTAAATATGAATTAGAACAAAAAATCTTAAAAAATATGTTTATTCCATTGTATTTATATCTGATATTTCTTTGTTAATGTATTCATTAATCCATTCGTTGCATACATAAACTAATTCAACATTAAACAAAGAACGTGTTTGTAATAATATTTCAATGGTGAACACGAGCTGTAACATTTAATGTCGTTGCTATGAAACAATCGAAAATGCTCCGATCTTAACACGTACGCTGTATTAAAACTCTTGCAACAAAAAGGGCATCGGCCCTGTTCTGTAGTTAGCATATAATCATGTACTAAAAAGAGCATGGGTTCTGTTATTTTTATCCAATCATAATTAAGTCTCAATCTTCTTTTCATTTTTCTCAAATAATGAATATTTCAGATTCATTTAGTCATGCAATTATTTAATACTTATATTGTCATTATGATGTCTATTTTAATACTGCTGTAATCGAAAATACACCTAAACATTTTTTCACGTCCATGATTCCTGTTTAGTTTCACATTAACCCGAATTTGTTTGCAATTTGGAATCTAATAATAATTTCATAAACAAAATCTGATACATAACTTCACGCTATAATTTCATGCTATAATTGATATGAATGTAAAACCACAGGGGTTCGCATTTTGTTGCATTCTGTTTCTTTTCTCTTGTCGATTATTGTAGATATCAGTTAATTGAATCAAATGTGTATATAAAATGATTTAAGACATTCATAAAACATTCTTCAATATTATTTACGAAACAGTAGTTAAAATTAATATAGAAATATCTGATCTAATACTTTAAGTAAAGGGTGGTGCTTTTTGGTTTTTAGTTTATGTGGTGCTTTTTGGTTCAAAGCAATTTTGTAAACTAGAATGCATGTACAAGCAATAGTGATACAAAAATTATTTAACAGTTTAAGTATTAAATAGTAAAAACTGGGAATTTAATATATTAAATCAAATAATTAATCATGAAATATAAACGATTTAAAGTGGACGTTTTTGCACTGTATAATAAATAAATCTAATACTTCAATCGTACAAGAGTATATGAAAGTTTCTTAAAATGCATTTAAAGCATGTGGACCAATTGTATATGACGCTTTGCCAGTCAAAATATTATTTTAAATGGTATACACTTCAAATCAAATTATCATTTTCGCCAGTTTCTTTAAATGCATTTTATGTAAATTACAATGTTTGTAACCATTTATCATTATGATATTTTTCTTTTCAGAAAGAGTTCCCTAGAGTGTATTTAGAAGACTTCAAACTTTAATAAATTGCCATAGATATAAGTGTTTCAAAAATAAATCAAAATTTCTCAACATATTACATACTTGAACACAAGATGAGTCTTCTATGTATAACATCAGGATATATAAAATTGTTTCGCAGCTGCAATGTGCATTTTATCTACCATTAAAACAATTAATGTTTGTTGTAATGATCTATCATATAAGAATTTTATATACATTCATGAAATGCTTAAGCTTAATTTTAGTGTTAACTTCTCAATTTCATAGCATTTTATCGCAGTGCATGCCTATCTTAGTTACACACATTTGAATTGAAATTTTAAAACATCAGCATATTTTCAGTTACAACTGATTTAATTGACAGTTCTATATGTATTTGTATACAAAATCTCATTGGTCTTTGGGTTATCGGAATGCAGAAGTGCCAGATTTTGTACAATAATTATTGTCTAATTTACTTATGATAATAATAATAATAATAATATAATAATAATAATAATAATAATAATAATAATAATAATAATAATAATAATAATAATGGTAATTGAAACCATTCAATGCAGAAATGCCAGAGATTGTACAATAATTATTGTCGTATGCTTTGTTTTATTGCGCACTGTTTTATTGTATACTAAAAAAAATTAAAGTACATACGATATTGTTTGATAGCAAACATAATATTGTTAATTTGTTCTTTGCACATTAGTTTTCTCAAACATGAAATGATTTTAAACTCGAATGGCAAAATATGAGTACTGTAAATCCTAAATGATTTTATTTAATATCGTGATAGATAATCAAAACAAGTTATCCTAGTCGCACAAAATGCAAACCCTGTGGTTATAGTTCCTATTATTTAAAATAAAATGTATTATTGAGTTGCCAGACGCTTATAGTTGGATAAAATGTAGTAAATGTTTCACATATATCTTAATCATATTTCCAATACAAGCGATATAAAAAAAACATAATGACATTATATATACTCGTATGTATAGAATAACTAGTTCATAACTATTACTTTTATTCAAATCTAAACTACATTAAATGTATTATTTAATTATACTTCAGAATCTTTATTCAATGACGCTTTATTGGCATATATTTTTTTTTATCGAAATGATGTTTTTGACCGGAAGTATAATAGACCACTATATCAAGAAAGGTGAAATTTGCGTCCTGAGGGTGATTTTTGTGACATAAATGGCATACCCTGAACAACAGCAAGCAGGAAATCTGAGTAAAATCATAAGTTTCCACCTTCATAAGTCGTAAGTAAAATGATTACTACGTAATATTAAATGACTGGTCCTGTTTTGGATTTGGAACCGACTGTGAGCACCAATTTCAGATACTCGCCTTACAAAGAAAAAGAAAAACACCATGATTTAAGTATCATGATTTATTTCAGTACATTGAAGTTAGATAACTGCAAAGTTTTATATCGGAATAATTCTTATCAAGTTGCCTTTCTTCTTATCACAAAGTACTGCATAAGTAATCATTTTCTACACGTCTTTATAAATACTTGTACATGAATGTATGACTGTGCAGTTTAACACAGTTTGTAATCATTTGTTAAGTATTTGTTCTTTTTTTCTATCGTAAGTTTTATTTGTTCGTTCAATTTAGAAACTCGCTGTCATATCATAATAGTTTAAAAAAAACAGCCAAATTAACACCAACGTTCATAGTTCTTGCATGTATAGTTCCACTATTAAGTTAAACATATTCATCTCGGATTGGTTTAAGTACTGTGTTATACAAATAATCATAACTTACGTATGTTACATAATAACAAAATTATAAAATGCATTGACATATTGTTTCTGCAAAAGGATTAGAAAATATGATTTAATACAATAAATTGCACCGACCGCCTAAATGTTGTAATATAGTTACATGTTGGAGTTTGAATTGCAAGTACAAAACAGCTGTCATTTTTATTTATTTACTTTTTTTGAAAATGAGGAAGGAACAACCTTAAATGAAAATGAGATAGAAAGGTGTTGGTGGTTTAGATTTCTAACTCTTGGATTTTAATAGTATATTTTTAAAAAAAAAATGTACGTTTATGGGCTTTCTGCAAATTTTCATTTTTTTTCATAAAATATCTACAAAACATTTCAAACTTTTTAACTTGTGTAATTGCTTAGGAACCAACACTTCAGTACGTAGTTTAACACAATAGTCTTTTATAGTAAAGTCGTGTTAAAATAAAATTAGCATTTTTATTAAAAAGATTTTCTTGCTTTAATTTGAAGGTAATAATGAATATGTTATCGTGATGTACAATTTTTAGTCATCACACTAAAATGCCTTTCTAACGACACCAATATCTTTGTCATTCTTGCATCTCTAAATACATTAAAGAAAACCGTATTAAAGTTACATTTAGTATGTTTTGAAAGACGAGTAAAATCTACTAAATCTTTAGTTAGGTTTGTGACAGCAGGTGAGTCTGGGACAAGTAACTTCAAACAGATAAAATGTGAGCTTGATTTCTCCTAGTACGTAATTATAATGCATACATGTACATCAATGCTGGAATCCTGTTTCATCTGTAATTGTCTGTCACTCTAATGGGGACGCCTAAAGAGACTTACACACGCTGTCATATGATAAATGGTCATTCATTGGTAATAATCCAGACTGACTCGTCGTTTAATCCTCACTTTTTTGTGAATTTCATGGCGCAATTCTTATATCATTTCTCTTTATGTATTATTTCAATCTAGGTTTGTTCTGCTTCTAAGTTGATGGATGAGTAAAGGGATAATATCTCTAGAAACTTAAGTCACAGTACGTTTGTTAGTGTGTACGTTTTTTATGTTTCCCATTTCCCTTTATGGCTGACGGGTTGCCTTTAAGGGTCGGGGCATTAGAATGGCTCGATGATCGTAAGAGGCGGCTAAATGGGTTCGAATTACTGGAGTCTATGCAACTCTTAGCTCCAGCAGGTGAGGTGGTTTTGACCCCTTGTGTTACTTTAAGTTTCTAACACAAGGTTAGCTAAAATCATCTTTCCTGTTTCTGCGCCATATGATTAAATCTTACTAAAGTTCAGATCTACTTATTTCTTTTATGTAGATCTGAAGACGACCGAATATGTTTCGCCTTCTTTATAATTCGGATTCCCCGAGAAAGCTATTTTAGCCATGCTATCAAACATAGGCATTAGAAGAAGTATCAAAATGGACATCGCCATGTTTGTTCTCGAAATCATAAACTTTACCTATTCAGTATTGGTTTTCCCAGGGTTAAGATTAGAAACCACATCGCTTTCAAAGTTATGAAAGCTCGCCGATGATTGAATAGTCACCAGAACATAATGTCGTATATGGTTACGCTCAGATCTAGAAGCGGCGCGTTATTTAGAGCTGATTTCAATCTGATTGCCATACTGGTTGGAGAGATAACTCCGACACTAAATCACATATTTTTTGTAATATCTTGATTATCGTCCTGTATATTTTAAATATTGAACCACCTAAATAAAGTTCAGTTCAAAGACTTTACATTACACTACAAAAATTATGTATGAAAATGAAAATTGGTACTTCTTTAGGGTCCTGAATGAGGTATACAAAACATGATCTTTTTACCCCTCAACAGTAGATAAAGTCGACACTTTAATTTTTAAGTAAAAAATGACAGGAAAATCGGCATCATTAATTTATTTTTACATCTTGTATGTTTTATCTATTTTTTGTTGATGTAAAAAAAATAATTCAAAAATCTTTCTCAAGTCAGTGGCCTGTGGTCAATACATTTTTAACTACCTCATTGTAATTTAGTAAAAAGAACGTTTAGAAGCAGTTTTTGACAACGAAAAGTTTCGGTTATTTGAAAAATATTAAAAAGTTTACCAACTTACAAAAAAATCACCACATTCTGTACTGCTCCTATACTACTAGGTGACCATATGCTTTTTTGTTGAAAAACAAAGTTATAAAAATTATGTTTATCAAGTGTCGGGGTTATCTATGCGTTGGAGTTATCTCTCCGACCAGTATGACCTTAATTGTGTTCGTAAGCCGTAAAACCAAACATAAAGGAATGTAAGATCTACCTCTGGGCTTACAGACTTTTTAAAGCGATCATTAGAAATTGTTTAACATAACAAATAAACAGCATTATCGAAGAGGCCCGACACAAACCACAGATGAAACATAAATAACCGTGTCCATATGTAGGCATGCAGGCGAATGCCATATAAGTGTCGGCGTTGCAAAGTGGTTTACGCGTCGGACTACATGGACTAGTTATATAATGATCGCTAGACACAAGTCATTGTTTCCTTGTGTAAGAAACTTAAGTACTGGTTGATCCCACGAACGAATTCGAAAGTTGGTATATAAGTTGCTTATAGCTTCCTACACAATCGAACTAAAATAAATTCTGTATAATCCAAATGCCATATATGTCATATACTTGTTATTCAATACGATCCCATAAATACTGTACATTATTATAAGTGATGTGCAAACATAATATATAGACACGGTTCTTGCCTTTTAGTCAATGGCAATATTCATTGATATTTAACATTTTTGTACTGTTAACAGTTTCACATAGATGGTCAAATCAGCGTTTGTTTGTATTTTGTCGGTTTGTTGTTTTTTTCTTTTGTTGTTGTTGTTGTTGTTTTTTTTTTTGCCAAACTTGCCAGGTACATGAAAGTACGAGTATTGACGCACTGAAAGATCTATATAAAATACAGTTATTATTAATTTTGTAATACTTAAATATCAAAAGAAATTAATGTGTACACGAATACGTCAACTGGAATAGTAGAGGATACCAAAGAAAAACAACAAGCAAAGAGATGGTGAAGTGATAACCCCAATCACGTGATTGAAGCTTCTTAGTTTAATATACTTTAGAGCATCATTATGATACAAAGCTTACAAAAAATAGCTGTATCTAGTACAAAGGACATCATTTTAAAATGTGATGGCATTGATACATTATTTAAAAAATTTAAAAAAATTGACATTTTGGTTATTCTTTTACAATATATATATAAAATACATGTACAAATTCAAGGACTCAAGTGTATTTAAGGAAATTTCAATATTATTGCTCAAATAAGAATCCAATTGGACCAGGAAAAAAGCGTAATTTAAATATAAATTTTTGATTTTCTATAATTGCAGATTGTGATATATTTATTAGCATGCTTCAATTAATAAAATAGTTTTATTTAACTTCACTATTACAATTCTAAAATATCATTCATATTAATTTTTGTCTGTCGAATTGTAGTAATTTAAAAAAAAAATGCCTCAGAAATAAATGCATATGAAAATCAATCATTAAAAGTGCAATAACTAGTGTAAAAGGAAAAACAATAACAATACTTTAATGAGATATATCAATCTATGAATCTCTTATACCTCTTCAGATTTGCTCCCGAGAAAGAATAAATGTGAAAAATTACAAAGGTCAATAACTAAATGTAAAAAATAACAAAGGGCAGAAGCTTAACAAATACGTAAGAGAGCTATGGTTTAAATGAGCTCCCTTTAATGAGCTCAATCCAGCTTTGAAATTTCAAATTTGTATTTCCCATACCTTTTTGGCTATATCCTAGACTAAAATTAAGTAACGTAGGAATAAAAAGGGTATTTACAACACAGAGAACTGTGGTTCGTTAAAACTGCGCTTTCTAAGATGTGACATATCTATCTATTAAGATTCAAGTAAATACATGCGACATTGCTTTATGCCTAATAAGATCTTTCGGTATAAAAACACAAAGGGCAATTATTCAAAATTATACAATAATAAAATATTCTTGTACACTGATTCGTCTATGAGATATGTTTATCTCCTTTATTCCTTTTAGTCATGCACAAAAATAAAGTATAAAGAATGGCAAAGGGCAATAACTCATATATAATTCTTATGAAAGTGATTATTCTGATGCACTGTATTTCTCTTTTTTATGATATATATACATTAATGAAGTTTCATGTTGGTATGTCCAATACCCCGAAAAACGCATTAAATAATTGAAAGAGCAATAACTAATAAAAATGGCAAAAAGAAAAAGAGAAACGATCTTGGTAAATTCATTTCCTCTCATTAACCTGAAACACCACATGGAATTAAATAATGTTTATAACTGAAATAGTTAGCGTTTTATGCCCCGGTTACGAGCAGACAAAGGAAAATCCGGTCAGAAAAAGTAAGGACGGACAACGTCAAATCGGTATCCCTCAGTCGCCGACGAGGGGATACAATCAAACACTATGACTAGTTACATATGAAAAGAAAATTATTTGACAATAATTGGCAATCCTTTCATTTGGCAAAACTTGATCCCGCAGATACAAGGAAAAAACATACACACAAAACATATTTTCAGAAGCGATATATGTTAGTTCTAAAAAGTAAAGTTTGATCAAGTTTTTCCAATAACTACACAATAATATAACCACGCGGACAGTCAACGCATTTGCTCAAGAAATAGTCATCTTTGCAAAAAAAGTTATCAACAGTTTATTTACGAAGATTTTATCCAAATTAGATCAAAACCACTCAAGAAAGTAGAATGTTATTTCAATTATTTCAACTGATGTAATAAATGTGTATGCTAACTAGTGGTTTAACTTTCTTTTTCCTCAATTGCAGAATAAGGTTGTTTTTCGGTATTTGACAATCTGACACTCTTTCTGTTGTACAAACTTGCACGCTTCCATTGCTGGACCTCATTGTGTTTCTTCCGAGCAAAGAATCCACACTGAAAATATACTATATGTGTTTAAAATGTGTTTATGCCTATTACGATTCGTCCACACCTCATATCTGTACGACCCGTAGCTTTAATGAAACTTTGGTAAATAAACTAAATATTAAAGTTTTAAGATACATTATGTTTCAAACAATCGTCTTCGTACACAATGTTTTTTTTTTATTGCAAATGCTATATTTTTAACATGGCAGCAGAGAAAAAGTCCAGCATAGAGCTGATTGACACACACATGCAACGAGACCATTTTCTTTTTGAAAAGATATGTTAGAAATTTTATTTACTATCCCAAATGTTATGGTTTCTATTTACTGTTGATCTACGGTTTATTGTGAGATGTTGAACTATTAATTTGATTTATTTTATGCTTTTCAGTGGATTACTGATTTATCCGTGAAAATTATATTTGATAATTTCACAGTGAAAATTATCAAAATATAATTTCACACTTTTCAATGACGAAACTACTTTTTTAAGATTTTCCCCATGTGATACCTTAATTTTATTTTTGCTGACAATTCTGACAATGTCAGGCTGTGTAAAGAAAAGGCAAAGCTGAAATTGATAAATAACTTAAATGTCAAAAGTAATAAAAAGAAGAAAACTTACTTCTATTCATTCAAATTCCAATCACCAAATTTCGTCTCTAAATTTTTTTGTTTCATTTTTACAGTCTGAAAAATCTATTCCTTCCCCATGCAAAACTGCTCTTGATGACATTTGGGCATATTAAAGTATCCTACGAGCAATAACTGCCGTATGCTTTATGAAAAATTGAAAAGCATTGACAGCCATCACTCGAAAAATAAGTAAAATAACCCAGCGTTCCATGAGCAAGCTTCCAAGTTTGTCATATTCCTAGCTCCTTTTTTGAATGTTTTCACATCTGTCAACACTTATTTTTTGTCTGTTACAATCCTCAAATAAGTTTTCTTTCTTTTAAAAAGGTGTATGACTAACAAATCCAAATTATATCCCTCTGAATCTTACACAATTATTTTCCTCCCATGAAATACACAACTTTAAAAAATGGCTGCCGTTTACATTTTACAAAGCCAGGTCTAATATAAATTCGCAGTAAGTAACAGAAATATGGATGGATGGTTGGACTTTTTCTCCTACAAGAATTGTTTGTTTTTATTATTAAAACAAGCGATCATTCATATTTTTTTAATAAAATGAATAAATATCACCGTCATTTAACGTTGATTGGCGGACTTATTTTTCAGCTCAAGACTTCTTGTTTTTAATGAGAAATTCCGACTAAATGGGGCTCTCAATGGGGAAAACAGATTTTAATATTAACGTTAAAATTATGGAAATTTCGTTTTTACTTGTTTTTAAGCATAAAATAAAAAGAAAATTTGTTTGTTTGTTGTGTAAGATGTAATTTTATTTCATCTCGTGAACTTTAAAAACAGTATTCTCACTCGTGGCTACGCCACTCGTGAGAATACTGTTTTTAAAGCCCACTCGATGAAATAAAATTTCATCTTACACACAAACAAACAAATATCCTCTATTTATTACATACTTTTCGGTGGTTTATAGAAATATATCGGTGAAATAAAAACTGATAATTTCACTGTTTTAAACAGTTAAACAGTGAACCTATCAATTTGATAATTTCAGTGTTTTGAATATTTAAGCCAGTTACGTTGTTTCAGTGAAATACAAGCGTTCACAGTACTGGAAACCAACTTAATGACGTGACGTCGGAAATGACGTCACGTTGTATTATTATTTGGCGCCCTTTTATTTAGTACTAGGTTAAAATGTTATTTTAAACGTTTCTTTGCATATAACAAAAAAGAAAATTTGTTTAGTTTAATGTAAGATCGACATATATTTTACCTTGTGAACACCAAAAGTTCATATTTCACTCGTGGCTGCTCAACTCGTGAAATATACCTTTTGGTGCTCACTCGGTGAAATATATTCCGATCTTACACTGCACTAAACAAATATCCTCTATATCATAATTGAAACAAAACATATTCGAAAATCAAGAAAAGCAATCCAATCTAACGTTTCTTAATTTGTTAGTGTGTGTTTTTTATGAATTTTAAGCCGATTTTGAAATATAATTTGGTTATATTACGGCGGTCAATCCACCTAACCGGTTTTCCTGGATAACTAACCAGTAATTACCAACCGTTTTCCTGGATAACTAATCAGTAATTACCAATGGTTTTTCTTGGTAACTAACCAGTAATTACCAATGGTTTTTCTTGATAACTAACCAGTAATTATCAACGGTTTTTCTGGATAACTCGCCAGTAATAACCAACCATTTTCCTGGATAACAAAACCAGTAATTACCAACCGTTTTCCTGGATAACCTACCAGTAATTACCAACGGTTTTCATTGATAACCTACCAGTAATTACCAACGGTTTTCCTGGATAACTAACCAGTAATTACCAACCGTTTTTCTGGATAACTAGCCAGTAATTTCAAACCGTTTTCCTGGATACTTAACCAGTAATTACCAACCGTTTTCCTGGATAACTAACCAGTAATTAACAACGGTCTTCCTGGATAACTCGTCAATAATTACCAATACCCCCACCACAATTAACCTACCTTCCAAAGAATTATGATGACAATAATAAGCAGAGCCACGGCACCAAGAACGCTTCCTATAATTATCCAAATGTCCACCTCTGATACAACAGATGTAGGTTCGACGACAAATGTCGTCCATTTCTGAAATGCATTGATTTATTGTGTTGTATTAAAGGGACTCCACTGAGGTTTAAAAGCATAAAACATAACATTTGAATTTGAAATTGAGCTGGGACACTTTAAACAGAAATATTTGCAAAGATAGTTAAGAAATACTTTGAAATAAATTAATAATCGTATTTTTATGCCTTTTTTAGCCCGATTTGAGTGAAAAGTGTTTAAACGCTTTTCATTTTGGATAATTCTTTTACAACTTGAATAATTATTCTGGAAAAATGAAGCGCCCGAATGATCTGAAATTTTGCATAAAGATCATGGTCTAAATCGACATCAAATGGTACATTTATCTGGAAAAAATATTTTCAGTCCCACCATGCAAAAATAACCTCAGTGGAGTCCCTTTAAAGCGTAGCATTGATAAATGCATTATATTCAAATATGCAGACACAACAATA